>NW_010123762.1:0-1054 GCF_000699245.1 Pterocles gutturalis
AGGAAAAAAAACATGGTGAGGAGAAGAGCCACCCCAAAATCCTCTCAGCCACCCCCAAAATCCTCCGAGACATCCCAAAAAATCCTGAGCCACTCCCAAAATCCTCCTAGCCCCCCGCAAAATCCTCCGAGCCACCTTCGAATCCTCCCAGCCACCTTCGAATCCTCAGAGAAACCCCCAAAATCCTTCAAGCCACCCAAAAAAATCCGGAGCCACCCAAAAAAATCCCGAGCCCCCCAAAATCCCCCGAGCCACCCAAATAATCTTCCAAGACACCCCCAAAATCCTCTCAGCCACCCCAAAAACCTCCGAGACACCCCCAAAATCCTCCAAGCCACCCCAAAATCCTCCGAGACACCCCCAAAATCCTCCGAGCCACACCAAAATCCCCTGAGCCACCCAAAAAATCTTCGAGCCACCCTCAAAATCCTCCGAGCCACCCCCAAAATCTTCCAAGCCACCCAAAAAAATCCTGAGTCACCCCCAAAATCCTCTGAGCCACCCCCGGCGCTTACTTGGCCCATTCCACGTTGAGGATGAGATGGTCGTAGCCGAATCCGGAGACGCCGGCGATAGCCCGGGCAGCGTCCTCGCGGCGGTGGAAGCTGATGAAGGCGAAACCCTGGGGTGGGAGGAGAGGGAGAGGGTGAGAAGAAGTGGGGGTGTCTTCCCCCAGCCCCCCCAAAAAAAAGGGAAAATCCCCCCATGGCCACCTTGGATTGGCCAGTGGTCTTGTCCTTGGCTAAATAAATCCTGGAGATGGAGCCGAAGGGGCGGAAAAGCTCCTGGAGATCGGTCTCACGCGTGTCCTCGGACAGGTTGGTGACACGGATGGTGGCGTTGTCGTCGGCTGGGGAGGGGGGGGAAGGACAAAGAAGGGGTCAGGGTTAAGGTGGAACGCGGCCCCCCCCCCCGCGAGTGCGCCCCCGCCGTACCCCTGCGGTTGGGCTGCATGGACTCCCCGCGGCGGCTGGCTCCGTCACGCAGGCTCGGGGGGACGTACTTCCCCGTCTTGCTCTGCTGAGCCTGCACCGGCTCCGGTTCTGCGGGCAGG
>NW_010123763.1:0-26998 GCF_000699245.1 Pterocles gutturalis
TTTGCAACTGAGGCTCTTGGGATGCCCAAGAATTTGAAAGTAAACTTTTGACTAGCGTGCTGCACAAAACAGCATTTAAACAAATACTGTATTGGCATGCGCTGTGGAGTTGTTGCCAAAAAAGTAAAGTAAATAAGCCATGAAATTCAAAATATACAGAAGTGCAATTGACTGATTTGTTATAGGATTCGCTGATTTGATCTGTTTGTTCTAGCTACCTTGCTTTAAAAAAAAAAAAAGGTTTGGGTTATTCTAGTTCTAAACCTAACTTTAGAAAAGAAACTGGAAAAGGGGATCCTGCTAAATAATTGTTTATGCTGCTAGGATGTTTGAAATGCATGGTAGTTGCCGCATACAGCAACTCCAGTTTGTGAATTGGTTCGGTTCAACTTTTCTGATGGGCAGATATGGTAATTTGTATTTTGGCTGGAACTTCAGGAAATGTTGACACCTGTCAAACTTTGAATTGCAATAAAAGTGTCATATTGAACGCTATTGCAAAACTGACAACTTCCAAGAAGTGAATGAAATTCATTACGGCTTTTCCACTGTAAACATCTCTTGGAAATTTGTCATTTGATTGAAAACATGACCTCTCTGTAGCACTGAAAAGTGCCTGATCCACTGAAGATGAACTGTTAATCTAAGGGTATGTGTATATCCAAGCCTCTGTTGTATGTTTGTGAAAGAACTAATCTTTAAAGAAAGGTGAGTGAGATTCACTTGATCTTGAATGTTGTTATTGCTTAAAGTCTGTGACTTTGAAGTGCCCAGAAATGCAACTGCTGTTCTTCAAAGTAAAACAGATCTCGAGGACTGTTTCCAACTTCCTTTCAGTGTCTTTTTTTCAGTGTGTCAAAGGGGATGTATACAGATGGACAAATACTGTTTGTGTTAGGTCACTCATTTAGAGAAAAATTAGAGCCATAGCAGAATTTGAACGAGATGCATATGCCAGTATAAATCTAGCGTAATTTCATTGAAGCTACTCCAGTTTATGCTTGTATAAAATAAAACCCCAGGACTTGACCTCAGATATCCAATACACAGCAGCTTGCATTCCTTAATGTCACACTGAACACTGAGTCACATTTAGAAAAGACAGCCTTTTTTGTGGCACATATACAATGAGCAGGATTTTTTGGCATTGTTTTGAAAACCACTTTAAACTTTTATGGCAAAGAATCATTTTTGACTATGATTTCTGTAATTCTAATGACCTTAAACTTCCCTTTCAGTGGCACGTTTGTACAGAAGCTGTACAGGCTCTGGGGCTGTCTGATCAGCTGTATAGTAGGGGAAGTGTTATGTGATTTCTACAGCATTGTATAACTTGAAAATAAGTTTCTCATGATCCTGATACTTTATTTCTATTTGGAGAGTGTGACTTTTTCTAAAGAGTTTTCCTGTCCTGTGGCTCCATCTTTTTTTTTTTTGTTGTTTAAGGATATGGTAGAGCATCTGACCTAATATCATCAGCATTATCCTCATTCTCTGCTTAGTATGGAGGACACTTGGTTAACTGCCTCCCCCTGTTTTTGGTGGCCTACTGTAAGCCAGTTGTTTGCCCTGTAGTCTGAAAGGTACACAGATACTTCATGCTTTTGTACTCTGAGAAGTGCTCTGTTCATAGTGAAGTTTCCAGTGCAGATTAGCGAAGGCAGTGGATTCAGCAAGCAGTCACCAAAATCTGTATGTATTTGTGCAGCAAACACCTATCTATTGCTCTGTCACAAAGCCTCCACTTAATAATCTGTCCAAGGATTTCAAGGCAGCGAGTTTTTTCAAAGAAGCTACTTAGGAACATTAGATGTGACTATAGCATCAAACTAATTAGTTGCCACTCCATTTCTATGAAGCTTCCAAGGCTTTATAGAATTGTGATATTTGCACTTCTCACTTGCTGCTGAGGCATTGAGGTTAAGCAGCCTCTGCTTTTTGTCTGCTTTTTTACTGATGGGAAAGATTCCAGGGCATTGTTTGAGAGCTGCACAACCCTCTTATATACCTGAGTAAATATTTTAAACAGTTGCACATTTGGACAACTTGCCACAAAGCATTAAGCGGTATTTAGGGTTTGCTTCAGCTCTGTTCCCAGGGCCTTTTTAAAGAAAACCAAAACAACAGGGAATTAATTAGAACAACACTAAATAAAATAATAGCAAAGAATGAATCCCAGTATGAATGACAGCAAGAAGGCAGTGTGTTAGGAGGTAAATAATGCATGTGTGCCTGTGCATGTCTGCTTATATGTACACAGACACATATGTGCGTATGTATGTAATACATACAATTCTTGATCGTATATACAGCTGATCCCATATATGTGCATCTTCTAGAAATTAACTGGTGTTTGGTGCACAAGTAAGGAGAATTGGATCTTGCATGGTAATCTTGGTAGCTAAGAGGTAAAATTGCAGCTTTCCCTTGTGAACCAGTGACCGGAATGGAAATACTGGGTAATCAGGTCTAATTTTCTGCAGGCTAGTTCCAGTTGTAAGTGAATATATGTTAGGCGCTTATAGTCCAGGAGAGGCTGCAAAACTTTTCTTCATTCACACTTGCCTACTGCAAAATTGCACCTCATACCCTTTAAGTTCTTGTAAACAAAACAAAACCAAATACACCAAAGCTGAAATCTGCTACATGAAGGGAACAGGAAAGCTGTTGTCCTGTAATTCAAAAGTTCAGAACCAGAAAAGTTATTTGCAATTTGTGAATGTTCTGTACAGCTGAAAAAGAGGCCTTGGTGCCTGGAAGTGGTCACCCAAATTAGAAAACATTTGAAAATAAGCCCCTTTGGACCCCTATTGTAATGAGTGGAAACATTTCTGGTACTGCCCTGGGCATGGCTGCCTGAAGACATTAGTCACTGGTGAACCTCTTCTCATTGTTTCAAAGTTATTTGCGATTGGCTGTCACCTTTCTGCAATTAGAAATATTCCAAGAGGAAATAATACAAATTAGAACTGTAGGTATCAGGAACTTTGTAGTGGATGTATTTCTTTTTTACTTTCTAAGTGTTCTTTTTCACATGAAAAGAGTTTAGCAGCTTTATCCTTATTCAAGTCTTTTCTTTTTGTGTCTGCTGGGGAGAAAACTATTAATTTTGAGGAATGGTGAGAGTAAGCCCTAAGCTGTCTTTGACATTTTAGTTTAACTTGAATAGGTTATTTTTTTTTTTTTTTTTAAGAAAACAAGTTGGTGGGAAGTGTGTTTTAACTGCAAGCGCCCGATTTCGACCATTAGCATAAGAAAAAAAGTTTTAGTGCATTTACTATTGTATTGAATGAAGAGTTCCAACAGTCAGGGAAAAGAAAGTAAAAGGCTGTAAAGAAATGATGGTCTATTCAGATTATTCAGCAGCCCAAAGCTCTGGTCATCTGCCTCTGAAATCTGTGATCGGGATATCACTTTTATCTCCCTGTGCCTTTCTCTCGCCTTTTTCACATGTTCACTTTTGTCAAGGTTTATTGATCACGTTTTATTCTCTGCAAATCTGTGGAAAATTTAATGAACCAAAAACAACAGAGAAATGAAAGGAACTTTTTATTCATTAGCACTAGATTGAATTTTGTTCTATAGTCACTACTCTCCTGCCTCCCATGTGCGTCATTGTGTCGCTCCTGCAGCACTTACAGTAGGTACGGTGGGGATGGCTGCGTTATGAATTCTCTTCCAGGAAAAAGTTTGTTTAATGTTGTGATCTCCTGGCAGATCCAGCCCTGCTACTTGTGGCTTCTCCTCTGCCCTCCTGACATTCAGGTTCTTGACTGTGTTGCTTCTGCTGCTAAATACCTTAAAGTGTGTATTCCGCAGAGCATTTACCTCTTCAAGAATGAAATTTATTTGCTGCCTAGCAATTAAACCCAAATTTAAATGATTGCAGATTAGCAGTAGTTATTTACAATCCTGATTGTTTTGGCGCTATGATCCTTGTTCATTGCACCTCTGCTTTGCCGTGGTGCTGCCCCAGAGCGCTTTGTGATGCAAATGCTTTTGTTAACTTACAAATAGTTTCAGTATCTAGATCATCTCAGGTGACATACTTAAGTCTCTTCTTTTTTCCCAGATGGACTTAAAAAGCTGTAATTAAATGTGGCTTCCAGTATGATTAAGCTTTGCTAACATTTTCCGTGGAACGATTTACTTGAACTCTGGCACTTTCTGATCCTGTCACTGGAAGATTTTTCAATAAAGGCCCTTTTTTAACATTAATTTCATTTCATTCAGTGCAGCTTGTAAGTGTAGCTAAATGAGTTAAAATGGAGCATATATCTGCCTGAGAGATTTCTTGGGTGCTTCTTCATTCCAAAGAATTTCACTGCTACTCTAGGTTAAATGCTGAGATATAAATCCCGGGGGAAGGAAAACCACAGAGTTCTGTAGAATAGTTCCAAATACTCCTGTGATGAGTAGTACCATCAGTGCTGATACTTTTAAATGATGAGCTAAAAGCCATGAAAGGGCATGTGTACTTGAGCTTTTAAGTTTAGCTACAGTGATGGCACATCTGTGACTGAATCTGGTTTTCTGTGCACTGGGTGACTCTCCGCTCTGTAGGGATACGCACCTGCAGTCTTAAACTGCTTCTAAATCTAGAGAAAAGACTTTGTGCCCAGCAGAATGAACCCTGCTGGGAAAATCTGGCCTGCTGTTTTAAAAAAGAAAAAAGTAATAAAAAAGTCTTCTATCCCCTGTGAAATGTGGGATTTTACTGTAGATAATTCATTTAAATGAAACTAATGAAATCTCTCCAGAGGAACATGCCTTCTCTGGGATGCTCTGCTCCACAGCAGAAGCCAGTGTCGGTCCAGCCCCTCGGTGGCGAGCACCCTGTGGTCACCGCCTGGTCCTCCCCAGGATCTGCGAGGGATGGTGAGCTGCACAGCTTAATTCCTGCAGTGGCAATGGAAAAAACTTCCAGTGTTACAAATACAGTTCAGATAAGTAGGAGATGCTCTAATATCACAGCTCTGTGGTTTATATTCATCACTGGGAGATTTAAATATCCAGTCTCTGGAAGTTAAATCCTTTTTTTCTTAAAATGTCCTATATATTTAGTGATTATATTCTCTAGGAGCAAGTGGATCACCTGGAAGTTGTCTGGTTAAGTAGTTTGATTCAGTTACTAAAACTGATTGAAAATCCCTTGAAAACATCCAACTATTTTTTTATTTTTTTCAGCTTAGAAGGTGGCATCCCCAGCTAAAGTCAGTATATTGCTCCCCTCCATGCTGACCTGTGGAATCCTTTAAAAGCTAGGTCTGATGATCGCGGCAGTCTTAAAAGAGCATCGGTTCCCAACAGCAAGATAGCTCCTTTTCAGAGCAATCCTCAGCAATGCCTCTTTGTGCCGTGGACAATGCAATAAGTCAGACAGGACTTTCTGAGCCACCTCTATAAGGAACTGTAAGGGCTGCTGAAGTACACTTGTGTTAAGTTGAATTGATTGAAATTTAATGGCTGTTAGTAGCTATGAATGGTAATGATTTTGTAGAGTATCTTCACCATGCTTGACATTAATAACTGGAGAGTGTGTATGTGTGACGCTAGTCTGTTACTCATTTTTAAAGATGCTTTCTCCCATCCCTCTTTCCCATAATTTAGTTGTTTTGATGCTTCAGGAAAAAAAAACTTGGGCTTCGAAGGGCACGTACATCTTGTCACCATAATTTTGTGCTCATGATTTTTATTTTTTCCAATTCCAACATAAATCAGACTACAATATAGTGAGAGTGATGAATTTGTTTTACATGCCATCATGAATTAATGTTATGCAAATAGAAGCTTTACAGGTGCCATGATTTACTTAATAATTTCAAGTTCTAATATTTAAGCTCATTCATTATGTTTGAGTAAAAAAAAACCCACAGCATGTTCATATTTTTAAATGTGAAATGTGAGATTTGTGTGCATTTGCTGTGTGTAGTTGCTGTGTAAGCACATTTGATGGCTAAGAAAGAATCAATCAGTGTTTGCATTTGGCAACTTATTCCTGTAGATGTTACAGAGACATTTCAAAGAGAATAATCAAATATCTGAGTGTAAGGAGAGGAAGATGCTGGTAAAACATCCTTCAAGGATATAAGGAAGAAGAAAACTGCCAAGTAAAGTTTTTTGCCCTTTAAAAATTGAGCAGAGCAGTGTGGTTTTGCTATGCAAAGTAGCCTTTATTTCATCCTGAACACCTCGCTGCTAGTTGCTCCCAGGCTTGCCATCTTCGCCATGCCATGAGGACGAGCTGAGGAGCTGGTGAGAGCTATAGGTGTCCTGGGTCAAAGGTGAATGCGAATGTGATTGCAGGGTTTTCAGGCTTTGATATCATTTTTAGTGTGCTTCCCAAAGGCTAAGGACAAGGGGGAGAAAGTTTGACACATAAATACATCTTGAATCTCTGCAGATAAGAATAGATTTTGACTTTATTTCTCAAAAAATTGAGGTCACTGTGGTCTGATGACAGGCTGAAAGCCCATCACTCAATTTTTTTCTTTCTTTTTTTTTTTTTTTTCCCCAGATGAACAGATAGGAGCTTATTTTTGATACATTGTGCACGTTGAGTTAGTGACAGCATATTCAGGTTTTGAAGTCTGTGGCCCCAGGGTCAAGGTTTAGCACAAACATCTGGGTCTCCCTACCCAGGTAGTAAGAATTTTACCAATTATGCCACAAAAGAACCAAGCCTCTTAAAACTGGTAACATAGATGAATTAAAAGTAAAGGTCTACAAAACGTGTTTGCTCCACACAACAGGACTGTGTGTTTCCATGATTGCTACAGCCATTAGTCTTGGGAGTCAGCTCAAGAGTTGGTCCTTGACCTCTTCAAGTCCAGGGGACCATTGGCCAGGGAGCAAAGTGGTACTTGGCTTATAATAATTTTGACAACTTCTTTTGCTGTGTGTGTTCTTGAAGAACTTGGAGGAGAAATTCATCCCGATGCACCATTCAAGCCAAGGATTTAGTTGAGTGTTTAATGGCCATTTGGGAAGTGGTGCATAGTGCATATACCATGATCAAGCTTATTATGTTGCTTTGGCAACCACAGCTTTGGTATTTCCTGACTAGGGCTTCTTGATGGAGTCATATTCCAGTATCTGGCGTCATCAACACTAAAACCTCTTGGAAAATCAGGTCAGTTTTCTCAAAAATTGTCAGGAAAAAAAAGTGATGTGGGATTTTTTCTGACTGTTAAAAATTCTTTTTTTTTTTTTTATGATTAAACGCAGGTGTTGTGTTGAAATAAATTTCTATTTAGAATTTAAAATATAATTCCATTGTAAGAAACACAGTAGCAATGCAATTGATTTTTCCATTAGGCTCCAAGTGATTGTTCTGAAATTCTTTTTGCACAGAATTTCACCATTTTGGGGGTTTGTCTAATTCACAATAAGTCGGATTTGGAAATCTTAAATTCCTTTGTAAACCCCATCAACTGTATTTCTAACTTAGCTCTTCCCTTCTCTGAAGGATAAGAGAATACAGAGCTGAGCATAGTCCATGTGTTACCGAACCATGTCCACGGCTAATTTTTTTGCCTTTTATTTATTGTGTGTATTGATGGGGTCTTTTCCCCAACTTTTTTTCAAGGGTGGGAAACCATTGCGCACATTGGGGTTGCCTTGTTTCATCAAAGCCTGCATCTAATGACTGACCATGCTGCAGCACTCTTAATCTCTGTTTTCTATTCAAGAAAACGTTCCTACTTCTGCATTTTACTCCAAGGCCTCTGGCAGGGCTTGCTAAAATTTAAACTGTGTGTTGGACTTATTCTGAGAAATTCACTGGTGCTGGAGGTGAGTTCAAACCTCTGGGACAAAGCACACAGGGAGAGGTGGGCGGTGGAGGGCAGGTCTGGATCTGTGTCGAGGGGACGGGGATGAAACGGGGCAGCACTGGCAGCCGCGGGAGGTTGCACCATTCTCCCAGGAGCATGTAAGGTGAGGGATCCTCCTCCTCTGCTTTCCAGAGGGCATTTCCAGCAGTGCAGATGGCAGGGGGATCTTTGCCAAGACATTTGTTTCCTTTAATCTCTTCTCAGGGTAGAGATACCCAAGAGCCAGACACCATCCAGACTGTTGAAGGTGGGAGATGAGCCGGGCTTTCTTGGTGGGGGGAACACAGTGACAGTGATCCGATGTCACTCCCTCCTTTCTGTTCTGGGCTGGCTCCTTTGAGGTCACCCAGGTACTTCCACAGCACCCGATGGTTTGCCAGGGAGGCACTGCCTCAGATTAAGCTGGAAATTTTTAATGTGTCGGCTGTGCATGCAATCAGATGACAATGTGCTCAAGCTGCCAGGCTGAAGTAAGGGGCCACAAAATAACTTGAGACCCCTAGCCCTGGTTATTTTGGTGTCTTCCTCCTTTGCTGTTGAAGATGCAACTTTGCAGCCTAAGGGGACCTCCTGGCTTTATCACAGTTCTTCTTCCTGTCGCTGCATGTGGAATAACCATCGCATTCATGGGATTTACCAGGAGCAGATCTTCTCAGTGCAGCATAGGACCTTCCAGTGCACATGAACAAGGCAACTTCTACGGGTGTCCTCTTCAAGGTAGCTTTTCCCTCCCTTCCTCAGCTGCTCTCATCCCCTGGCATGATGTGGCTGAAGGGCTGCCACCCTGTACTCCTGTAACAAAGAGGTGGCAGTTGGGGTTTTTTTTGTTTGTTTGTTTGTTTGTTTGTTTTTTTCTCCTCTTGCTACGTGTTGTTAGTTGCTAGGACGAAGTCTGTGCTTCTTGTGCCACCAAACGACGTGTCTTTGGGTGTACCAAATCACACATCCCCAGGAGCCTCCCATGTAGGCTGGACTGGGAGCGGTTGGTGCAGCAGTTCAAACAAAGGGCAGTGCTGCAGGTGCTCTTTCGCTGGCTGATTGCTCCAAATGTCACACCTCTCCTCCACTTAACTCCATGCTATTTCAACATCTCATGTGAGGTAATGGAGTTTAAGCATCACCTGTTTCTCCTCTCCCTGGAGGTTACAGATTTCTGGACACCCTTCAGATGGAGTTTTAAGGTCATCGGTGGCATTTTTAGGTCACAGAACTGCAGCACCTTGTCTTCTCGCCAGCTAATCAAATGACTAATTAGTTCTTATATCGCTGCCGTTATCTTTTTCTCTAGCTTTGTTCAGCTCTGCAGGATGAAACCTGCTAGGAGATGACATCTGAGAATTATTTGATTGGAAACTTAGAGGCAGATATGGTCAAGAGACTCCACACTAGTAATCATTTGTGCCTGTGGTTGTCTGCGTACCTCAATTCATCCATGTATATTAAGGCATCCGTCAAAGCACAGTGTTTAAAAACCGCCTTCCTATGATTATGGCAGTGAGGATACCAAATACACAACACTTCTAATTCCGATGTAATTTGGGTTATTTCCACAAGATTTCTTTTTTTTTTTTTTTTTTTTAAACAAGGGCAGCGGTGTACATTTATTTCATTTTAGTGTATGTACATTTTTGCATCAGGGTACTTTATCACGCACACACTAAAACACTCTTAAGAAGGCACTTGGGCAGTGCAAACCTTTGTGTGCATCACAGCCACATTAACCCACTTTATTTCCCACTTTTCTCAGGTGTTGATGGCATCTGGTTGCGACAGATGCTTTCTGATAAAGCCTTGAGATCAACATGCCTTTGGAGACATCAGTGCTCTGTGTTGGTACTTGCAGGCTGCTGCATCCAAATACTCTTCTTTAATTGTCTTATTAAGTAGAGAATTAAGCTCTGTGCTTTGACTGTTTTGGTGCCAGTGATTCTTATTGCAGGCTTTGGCACTGCACCACGTTGTGTTTTAAAGAGACAGCATCACTTTAACGATGTGGGAATTGAGTTGGAGGATAAAAATCCGCTGAGAACAATGGCTGACTGAGAGTACGGTACGTAAAATCTGATTTTATGTTCTTCCCTTCAGACTATTAGGTGGGGGGGTTTAGCTCAAATGCCTGCTATGATTTAAGAAATAAAAACCAGAAATTCTCACTGCTGCCAGACCACAGGCTCCTCAGCGCCAGACTTGCAGACGAATGTCACATGTTGCTGTATGTTTTGAAAGCATACCATGTGTTATTCTTTAGCTGTCTCAGTTCTCCCCCCAGCTATATCATCTTCTCCCTAGCCAATCTCACAGAAAAACTTCTAATGAAATAAACTTTCCTCTTCTTCCCATCCCGCGCAGACCCGGGGATGTGCTCCCCCCTACCTGCCACTCCACACGAAGGTCTCTGCCCACAGACTTGCAGAAGTGATTTGAGCTTGCCTTCATGTAACTCTGCCTCTCATGCTTTAAATCAGGCACTTTTGACTCTGACATTGCAGCTTATGTTGTGTGTTAGGATCAAGAGCTCACAAATGACTAAACATATGGTTATAACTTTTTTTTTTCATGGAATATAATATGTTTCAGTTTAACTCGGCTGTGGGTCTAGATAACAAATGTTTGCCATTAGAATCATTGCGTTTTCAGAAACAATTTTTTACTCCTTCTTTTCTACTGTCTTGGATTAATGTTTCCTCCAGCTAATGACAGGACCGGACATGCAAACTAGATTAGAGCATAGTGTGAATAGTATGAGCTGAAAATGCTGGCATCTCGCTTTACTGCCTACAAGGTTAAGCGGTTTACTGCGAGGTCGCAAGAAGTAAACTGAAAGCAAACAGGCAAATTAATCCAGATCTCTTGGGTCCCTCCCGTGGTGAGACTGGCTCCCAGGGGATTTGCCTCTAAAACGTTCTTTGAACTCCTCCCTTGCTTATTTCCCAACCCGCAGTGATGCAGAGCTTTCCCACTGATGGCCAAATTGTGTACAGACAGGAGGTCAGAGTCCGGCCGCTCACCAGATACCTGGGTGTCACTCCAGCAGCGTGGCCACAGGATGCCGCTCCTCCTCCTGATCTGCGGTGCCAGGACAGAGGTGGCAACGGCAGCCTGGCGCTGCAGCTGCTATGGGTGGTAAAGGCTGTGTTGCGTTAGAGCCGTTCCCTGGGGCTGCAGAAGTGCAGGAGGTCTGCTCCTGATTTCAGCAGGGGCAGGAGGCAGCCAGCACTTTTGCTCAACATCTCTGTTAAGTTCGCACACCAAAAAAACCCCACAGCTTGGGAAAGCCTACTGCTTGGATTTGTGCAAAGAAGAGCATTTGAGTTGGTCTGGCATTAGGACTTCAGATCACATCTCTTATAAGCCAGAAAGTTTTGGGGAGTTATGTTAAAATAAAGGATAAATGGTGAGGGCTGGGGAGACCAGAGCAGCGGGTATGAGGGATCATACATGCATACCTATGTGTGCTCGCTGTAGGTACGTTGTAGACTTCTGCTGAAAATTAGTCAGATTTCATTTGTATTCCTTCTATTTTTCCTTTTTCCTTTTAAAAAAAAAAACCCAAAAAGTTATTTTTTAAACACTCTCATGAGTGGGATTTATGAAAGCACCTGCATCCAGCTGTACTTTTTAATTGTAGTGGTGTTCCCACTAGCCTGGGACCTTACATGCTGGATGTGCCAACTGATGTCCCGCTTTGCAACCACACTGGCCATACTGGGGACTGGATGGGTCTACATACTTATTCTTCTCAAAAGCTTAGATTTGAATCCATGTTGAAAGGCTGGATCCCTGCCTGTGTCTTGGATGTTGGGCTTGGAGTTCTCTCTCCTGTAGAAACGAATGATTTATTGGTTTTCTATGAAAACCAGACAATAATGGAAAGTTTATGTTTCACATTGAGGTGTAATTATGAATGCGATGCTTGAATGATGAGGTGTACAGTGTTCAGAAAAAAAGCTGGCACCATCCCATGCGAGTGCAGTGTTTCCACCAGGCCGTGTTTCTGACGGGTCAGTCTGACAAGTCCCGCTGTGATTGGGACCTCCTTCCTCACCAGTTCCTTATGTTTACTGGGGAACTGCAGTGCTCAAACTGGGCTCAGCAGCCAGCTGTGGTAGTGGCAGAAATACTGCTGGAACATGGCAAGTACCCATGCTGGGCTCACCAGCCTAAGGGAGAGCAAGTGCTGGGTCCTGCCCAGCTGAAATATGTAGTTTGTGTCTATGGTGAGGACGAGGAAGATCCTCATCTCCCACTGGGGAATTTGGAGCATGTTTGCAACACCAAAGGCATGAAGCCCCGAGTAAGTATCTAACGTATCTTTCTAGAGGCAGGAGAATGGGTGACCGACTGTTTTCACGAGATAAGCATACACAAGAGGGTAGCTTGACTTAGTCTCTTGGAAGTACTGGTGAATGTTGCAGCTCTGTCACCCTCATCAAGGGAGCATGGCTGCTCTTTGTAACACAGATTCATAACAAAGAGCAAGCGAGTGATGACTGCTTTGTGAGATCAGGTGTGACCAAGAGGGCTTTCTTCCAGCCTCGTGTGTGTTACTGTTTCCCTCTCATGTGGACCTCTGTGACCAGATTGTACTAATATGCTAGACATGGGGCGATGCCTTGAAACCATCCAGAGCTTGTGCTAGAGCAGAACGGCCACTTACCCTGCAGCCCTCTGTAGGCAAGAAGTGATACCCATGTTCTGCAATGTGCCTTGTCTGCGTACAAGTATGCAGGGCCATTCAAGATAACTGCTATAAACTAGAAATGTCCACCAGGTCTGGGACTTGCATAGCTGTGATGGACCTTACCTTTGTAATGTTGTCATGGTGGCGCATGAGAAGCTACCCCAACCTGATCGCCTAGATTTATGAAAGAGGTGGTTGTATGTTCAGTAATTACCCATGGGGCTTCTCAGAAAGCAATGCTTTTCCTGCCCTTTCCTTATCGGAAAGAGCCTTTCCTGTGGTCTGGAAAATCGCCTTATCTTTCAGGGCATTTGTGGGGTATGTGTTACGGCTCTGGTTGGTAGCAGTGCCTGTACGGATTATCTTAGGCAGAAGAGCTATTGCATTATTATGTGGGAAGTTCATAGACCTTTTACAGTCTCTTTTTTAAAGGGAGATATTTTCCTTAAATTCATTGATATTCATTGGAAGAGCCAGTGCCCTATAGAGCAGAAGGCTGGAATGTGAAATTATTGTCTCTGCTCTGCTAGACCTGCAAGCTAGAGCAAAACCACATTTAGCTCACAGCCAGCCCTGGCATGTGCTGCCTCTTGGCTCACGTGTAGTTAAGGGACGTGAAGGGGTCCCAGAGAGACAGGCTCCCAGACAACCTTCTGGCAGCTGGGGTAAATACTGTTGGGGAAAGAAGGGATGTAAGACACCAAAACTGTAGGAAACCAGTCTTCATTAGTTCTGCAACCTGTCGGACAACTTGTGTTCTTTTATTAACTTTTTATTACGGCAAAAGTGACTAGAGTAAAAATAGTCTAGGTGCTAAGGGGATAAACAGTGAATTAAAAGGATTAAGACCTGAACATTTTATTGCTTTTAAAAGATGTTATTAGATTTACTAGCTTAAGTTAAATTTACATGGCTGAATTACTTCTTAACTTAGTAATGAGTTTTGTGGGGAAAAAATCCCATCTGTTTAGGTGTTTTAGAAGGACCTAATCCAGAATACATAGTAACTCTTTAGACCATTATGGAAGAGTAGAGCAGCTATCCTTTCTACCATAAGCTAAACAGATGATGACTGGGCATTTGAGCCTTCTTCTGGGAGTCAGCGTGACCCGCATATTGTGCAAGAATTGATAACAACTCCAGCGGGTAAGATAGCAAGGGAACTATTCCAAATGTTGTGTTAGTTATATTGCCAACTGCAATATTTTAGATTATTTGATTATTTCAGTTTTCATAAACTTTTGAGACACTTTAAGATGACTTTTTTTAACATATAAAAGCTTTTTTTTTTTTTTTTTCCATCTGAAGATAGCAATTCTGTTTGAGGTCGTCTGCAATAAACTTCTCTCCTGATACCCGTTGACATAGTCAAGTCCAGCCAAGCTCCAAGCTCCTGCCCTTTATAAGGGTTCAGGGTTGCTGGAGGTGTGTGTGTGTTGGCTTCCTCTGAATCCCCAGTGCTTGTGTGTGGCTCTTTCCCCCCCCGACAGCTCCTCACGCAGCACACTTGCATGTTGGACAGAGTCCAAATTTCCTCCCTCTTGGGGATTCCTTTGCTGTTAATTTAAGTGATGGAAATGCAAACTTCTTGCCAGAGCTTGCTGTGTGTTTTTGGATGCTTTTTTTTAAAGCTTTTCCCTGAGGGGTCAGCTTTTGTCCTTCCCCACTGTACTTTCTGCTGTAGGGAGGGAGGCCTTGAGCTGATCGGTCCCACCTGGCTTTGAATGCATCCCTCAGGTGGCTTCAGTACCTAAGTGTCTGTCACAGTTTTTGAAGACTTTTGCTTTGTTGTTGTCCGTACAAAGCTGGGCTTATAATAACGTGAGTGTATATGTATGCTGGTTGTCTGCAGCACTGTGACTTGATGATTTTAGATGCTGAATTAAAGTTGAAATTGGGGAAAAAATGACTATTTTTAATACGTATGCAAAATAGCTTTTCTCTTCAAAAGTCATCTGGTGAAGACATGGTGTTAATATGAGACAGAGTGAATGTGTTGAAGATAAGTGAGTGCCCATCTGGTGTGAGTCCGAACTGAAGATTTACGGGATATCTTCTCAAACTGGGGATGTGCAGATAGATCGGATCAAGGTCTGGAAAAGTGCTCAGTGGTCACAGTCTTCTTCCAAGCAGACGAGCAGTAGCTAGGAGCGTGTGCTAGCCAGGAAAGCTGGAGGGCAGCTCTTCTCTTTGAAGTCATCTGTATCTGCGCTCACCCCCCTCCGAGGGGTCTGCCCTGTCACCAGAGGGGTTCTGTGCCTGCCCCAGCACTGAGCTCTGCTGCCCAGGGTTATTCTCTAAGACCTTTGTCCTGCCGCAAGGCTTGCTCTTGCACAGCCGAGAGCCGGTTCAGTTGTGGTTTTTAGCCCCCGTCAGCTATTTTCAGCAGTCCTCTTCTTATTTGTACAGACAATTTTGTTGGAGGAACTGTGCAGTAGGATGCATTCGCAGGACAGGCAAGAAGAGCGCTGGCTTTGTGAAGATGCGGGTGTTGGAGGAACGTCATGTGTTTATGCTTCGCTTTGCACTGGGCTTCCATGGGGCACTGCATTTGCTGTGACCATCCCGGCTGTTTCTAAAAGCAAAGTATTTGGCTTAGCACAGAAGTATGTAAACCCGGTCAGTGCATAGGTGGTAAGACCCTGATGCTGTCTCCCCTTTCCTGGTGGGCTGAAAGTCTCTGGTGGAAGAGGTGGTACATAGAAATGCTCTGTGATGGCACCTGGTAGGCAAGTGGAAATGATGGTGAGGGAGTGCTCCAGCATGGCTTCCTGGATGGAGGGAGGATAAACCCTTGAGGTTGAGAGGATAAATCCTTGAGGTTGGGAGCAGTGTGGAAGGCAGACTCTGCATTTGGTGTAGTTACCAGGTGACTTGTGGAGGGCACACACGCAGCAACGCAGCACTTCAAAATGGGATTCAAGTAAGAAAAGCCCCTAGGCTATCTAGGGGAAAAAACAGAGGAGTAGACATTTAGGAAGAAGCATCTACTGGGATACCAGGGTTCTCAGGAATCAATGTCTGAGTCTGAAGAGACTGCAAATTTGCTGCTGTTGGTAACCTAAAAAGACCCAAAGAAGGTTTGGGTGCTCATCCTGTGGTGAGGCAGCAGCTGGGACTGAGGACGTAGCACTAGTAACTGCAGGAAGTGTAATGCATTCAGGTCTGCTTCACTACATTATAACAGAGATTGACAAATTGGAGACAGTTCAGGAGAAAAAAAAAAGTAACAAGAGAGCTTAAGGGATTGACTTATGAGAGGAGACCGAAAGAGCTGAATATGGATAACTTGGCTAAAGGATGACAAATGGGGTGGTTAAGATATAAATCTACAAATATCTGAAGGGTGTAAACACCAAGGCTATGAAGAATTATTTAGAGTGGTACAATGGGGTGTAACTAGAAGTAATGGGATGAAATTTAAGAGAAGGCAAATTTCAGTTGAATAATGGGAGAGGCTTTTTGACAGTGTGATGTATTAGGCCATGGGATGCTCTTCCAGCAGTAGACTTGTTGCTCACTACTTAGGGCACAACCCTGTTTATTAAGAAGCCAGAGTTTTACAGAGTCTTTATTAAGGACATTTTCACATCATGTCTTTTGGTTTTTGTGTATTTGATGCAGAGGCATGCAAACCATGCACCAAAACTGCTGTGCCCCTCAGCAGGTGCACCGCATCTGAGCATGACATTGTGGTGGTGGAGGGGAGGGCACAGGTCCGAGCAGACCCTTGAGCTGCAGCTCAGCCCAGATGGCCCTGCTGGCATGGAAAGTTCATCTGGGTCAGTAGCGTCCGCTCTTTGATCAGGACCTCCTTTTACCTCCTGCACTTTTCCTCATCTGGGTGTTGCAGTATTACCATTTGGGGGTTAGTTCAGTTATGGTCTCTGGAAAAGACATCAAAGTTACACTGCAACTACGTGCAAAAACTAAGAAATTTCCCACTTTGCTTCAAAGAAATCAGGACAAACAAGATCCCATTGATGCACATGGTCTCTGGTCTTTTATAAATCTACAATACTGTACCTTAATTTTTTCTTTAGAAACTCCCATTTCTTCTCCTGCTTTTCACTTCACTTGAAATGCAAACTAAGGTCAAAGGATCACTTTCCTACTGGCAGAACACACTGCATTGTCTGTCATTTTAAAATGTCGTCCACAGTAACTGAGGAAAGGTTCATTTCTCTACTCTTTATGCTTAAGAGTGACTCTCTCGAATGCATTTTGCCTTTCCTTATCTTAAAGGGCTAAATTAGAAAATTAGGTAAACTAGCTGTGTAAATCAAGTTAGAGCATCTCAACTAAAATGGTAGTTTATCTTTGGCACAGGGAAGATGGCAGATTCATGTAATTAGAGAAACAAATGCAGCTGTAGCACTTAACATATACAGCAACTCAGCTATTCTGTTGAAGAGAGGGAGGACAGAAAACTTTAAAGCACTGGCATGCTTGGAACATAAATGAGACAAGAGCTGAAAGTGTCTTTTATAATTGTTCTTAAATGTGTTTTGTATTGCTTGTGCTGTCCCTGAAGAGGTCTGTGTCTGTATGCTTCCAGGGAAATTTCTGAATTATATCCACTCTCAGTCTGTGGGAAGAAAGAACCGCTGAAGGGTTTCATTCTCCTCTGGATGGGGATGAATATTTTCTTTGCTGAAAAATGCAGTTTTGGTCTCCTCAGAACTGGATTAATTTGGCGAATGGTTTTCATAGGGAATTTTGTATGGGGGAAATGTCAAAACAATTGTGTCTTCATTGCAGCCCTTCCCAACACTGAGGGCTGTGGTGAGAGCACACTTCTGGATAGGAGAGCTTTGCTTTGAACCACTTTTCATGTCCACATCAAGGGTGGATGTGTACTCAGGCTCCCTCGTCTCAGGAGAGCAGCATAACCACTAAGCTACCTCAAGTTTGGACCTTAATCTAAGTGGTTTCCATTCAGCAGAAATAAATTGTTTATGTCAGTATGACTCCAGAATTATTTTTTTAAAATTATTTGGTTTCATTACTGTGGGGGAGTATCAGTTTTTCTCCTTACCTTATTTCTGAGGCCACTTTAAAAATGAATTTTAATTATGCAGCTGGGGATCAGTAATACCATATGCATGAGACATCATTGGGGTTTTTTTTCTGGAGTTTGATCCATGATACTTTTGCAACTCTATTAGTGGACTTGGGCCCTACTCATTCACAAGGCAGACCTTCCAGCCGTGCACTCCTCATGAAGAGGATGGAGCAAACATGCTTGGGTTTCTTTTAACTGCTGTTGCAAACTCCTCTGAACCCTGTTAATGAAGTACATCTTTGTAAAGCCATGGCCTGGAGCACACTGAGGGAAGACTTTGGAGGTCATGAATGAGGACTTGTGGGAGAGGACACCTCAGAAAAAACTGCAACAAGTTTTGGGGTCACCATAGCAGTATAAGCCGTTTTCTTTGGTGATGGAGGTCATGGAGAATCCTTGCAAAATGTCACTCTGTGCCTGCAGCTTCCTGTCCTTCCTTTACCCCCTTGCAGGTGTGTGTGTACCACCCAGTTCCCAGGCTGGTATTTTATAGAGCTAATCCTTCCCAGCAGGGCTGGATTACGACCTAGAGCATTTGGAGTACTTCCACCTGGTTGATCTGGGTTGATAATCTGCAGCTGAAGGGCCAGGGAGGTGGGTGGGAGCCATGAAGTTCCATCAGGAGCTGCAGAAATTCATCTCCCAGAGGCCCAGCTTGCAAGAGCCAACCCATACAGCACGGTCAGACTATAAGGCACAGTAAGTATACTTTTATCAGTATAAGAAAGAAAAAAAGTTGCCCTACCTCCTTATCTGTTGAGGGCAATGAAAAATCTTGAGCCAGCTTGTGCAGTGAAAGGATTAATTTGCTAAGGGTATTGGACCTGTGTGGATGTTTGATTAATACAGCAGTAGTTTATCTCCTTACATTTCCCTGTAGCAACTGCAAAAGGGTTTCAGATGTGTACAGCCTTTCCTGCTCCCCTTTTACGGTGAAACAGATGTTTTGCTGACTGCCTCTCAAAAGGGCAGAGCAGCACCCAAACCCACCTTCTGGCAGGACATGAAGAGAACCCCAGATTGAGGGAGTCAGCCTGAGTGCAAGGAGCACACGTTTCTTCCTCTTCTACCATGTGGGAAAGCACATAAATGTGTGTGCATAAAAGCCATGCTACAGAATCAGATTATTTTCACTTGAAATACACTATCTGTTTTATTTAACACCATTTAAAGGCTGCAGAGACTCTAGCTAATTATAGTGGAGGGTTGCACAGTTTCTTCACTGCCTTGTGTCTTTTCTTGGGCTTTTATCCTCCATTACTCCCATACTAGTGCCCTGCATTTATCTCCTGCAATTCCTGCTTCTTGGCCCAGCACTGAGGGCCCCTGAGGGTAAATGTTTATAATGTTCGTTTAGCTTTTGGTGAAATCTTTTCCAGCTTTCAAAGAAAGCTCTTTAGTTTGGTCTGAACAGATGTAAACTTTCAATAGGAGAAATTCCATGGATTCGACTAATGGCTTTAGGATTCCAAGTGCTGCTGATGTGCTATGGTTCAGTGTCTTTGTAACTCCATGTGAAATCTGTGTGCTACTTCTGATTTTGAGTTTAAGCACTTCACAAGAGTGGATTTAGGTCTTCTATACTCACAACATATACTAACAGTACATTTTTTTGTTTACGTATAAATAAGATGTCTCTCCGCAAGATCTGTTGGAGGCCAAGCTCGGGGTTTAAAAAGGAATAAATAAGCAATGGAAGAGGTGTTCTGTCATAAGGTGCATTGTGTCAACAGAAGTTTATTTTATTTACCAGAGTAGGAAGTGCTCTGGCTTGTTACAGTTTGTTATTGCTTTCTCTTTTGTTGGGGGCTAACATGGCTCTCAGTCACTTTTGTGTTCTGTTTTCCCTGGAAAAAAATTGTATCAGCTTTTTTCTACAGTTATTTTCCTTGGCAAAAGTTAATACCTTATTTATTGTTAGCTGCCATAGGCTATAGATGAACTAGCTGATCACTGGTGGCACATAACTCACTCGTTTACTTTGCACATTTATTAGAAAAAGTGAGGAGGTAGCCCTAGCCACAAGTGATGGAAGTTTTTGACTTATGTTCTCATTTCAAAGCAAATCTGATGAGTAGTGGCTGAAGGTGGTTATACCTAAAGGCTATTTGTGCCCCCCATCAACACTCACAAGTACTTTCCACCCCCACCTCTCAGAATGCTTTAAGAAAAAGGCCTGGGCATTATTATGCTGGATGCACATGTTAAGAAGCTAAATTACAGATGGACAGTCGGGGACATTGGGACACCTGATAATAGTGGCTGGGAATGGAGACCCTTGGCTCCCTGTCCTGGGAATGGAACTGCTGCTTCACAGCACCCTGTGCATTGAGTTTCCTTTGAGGTCAGATTCTCAGTGAGTGATGGTCCCCACCTGTGTCCCACCATGTCCTGCAGAACTTGGAGGCACACATGGCTTAAGGTCTTGGCCACCTGCTAGCTTTGCAGGATACTGTGTTCTAATGCAGAACAGATTTTCGAGGATTTATTGGGATATCCAGAGAAATCAGCTGTCTTTGCAGTACATCCACCCTGGATGAATGATTTCTTGTTGTTTTCTCTGACAAGACAGGAAACCAAATGGCTGTGACTCTGAGCTGTGTCCTCAGCCTCTCACCTGAGGGCCAGGAGGAAAGGGCTGCACTGGGGCTGTGCTGCGTGGGGAAGCGCAACTCCAGCACCTCTAAGTTAGCCTCAGACAAGGGAGTGATAAGGCAGGTTTAGCAATGTTCTGGCAGCTCACTGACAAGGTCATGCAGCCTGGTACTGGGCTGTGTTGGACTGGAGGGGTCCAGCCTGCTCTGTTCATAGCACACACGTGTCTGCAAATGACTTCCAGAGCTGCCAAGCTGGGGACTTCCATCAGGGTAAAACTCCACTGCAAATGAAGAAATGAAGGTGAGATAATTAGCAGCCAGCTAGTGGTGGTCCTCTGAATTGGTCTTCCCTTATTATGGTTTACATCTGTAAATCCTGATAGCTATTGCAGGGGTGCATGTGTACAAGAGCGGGGAGAGGAGGAGAGAACTGCTGGTATTGATCAGACTGGATCCTAAGCTCTGGTTTATGTTGAGCCAGAAGATCTTAATCATATACATTTAATGCACAGTGAAAAGCCTCATGGGACTTGGGTAGACCATGCATGTAAGTGCTGCCTGGGATGACTGAGAGCTCCCGAACCAGGCTTTAGATTTTGGAGAAGCAGTTCAGATGCAGAATTGTGCTGGTGTCTCTAAACTTTCCTGGTCTTGAATAACATTTTTCTAGCTGAGGTTTTGCAAGCATGAAGCCTGAAGCCAGCTTAAGGAAACTTTATGATGTGAAAATTAAGTTTTCTCTAGTAAGCTGCAGTTTGTCAAAACAACAGCATGCATTCCAGTTGAGCTACAGTTTGGCAGGATGCAAAGATTTCATCTCTCCCTTTGAATATCCGAAGAAAAAGGAAACCTGGTCTTAGTGCTGCATGGATTTCTACACATCCCTTTCAACATCTGGGATAAGCTACTCTGCTTTATCACACATTTCCCTTGTGTTATGAATCACCACCTTCACTCTATGCAGTTCACATGCACGATTCTTCAGTCTTTGGAAGCTTGTGTGTTTGGCTAAGGGGAGCAAAAAAAGGTTGTAAAGGGACTTGCCCAAGGATAAGATGTATCTCAGATTTGGTTGCCTGACAAAAAAAAGGAGTGGTCATATAACTGGAGCTGGTGTTAACTGATATTTCTGCTTTTGGGGGAAATATTTTGGGAAAATTCACTCTGTTTCCCAACAAAGCTCTTAAAAGTGTCTCATGGAAAGGAAATTCCATACGTTTTTTTGCTCTGGAAGCAAAAAAAAAGAACTGGTTTTAGCTGATTATTCCAAAATGAAAGAGAGCAGCTGTCTGCCCTGACTCCCAGAGCAGGGGGCTTAAAGCTCCCCTAAGCTTCGTGTAGACCTTGGACTCGGGGAGCTCCCAAGCTTTCTGCTCCTGCCAGCATCCTGGGATGGGTGGCTGGGCTTCCAGCTGCAGAAGGCAAGCCCATGAGGTAGGGCTGCCTGGGAACAGCAGAAACTGGAGGCTTCAACCGTCTGCCTGGAGAGCTGGTGAGAAATTAGGCAGTTTTCTGACCCACCCCAACAGTGTTAGCTTGAATGGATGTGCAGCCACAGACATTTTCAGTGCAGACAACCTGACACTTTCCATTGGAAACCTTTTGTGAGAGGAGGCTCCTGACCTCTATTATATGTGTGTTGGTGCATATGTGATGTGTAGCATATTGCTACTAAGTTTGTGTAAAGCCATTAAGACTTGGAGCCTTGCTGGAGCAGAGCTCAGCTGGGGAAGCTGCTTGGAAGGTCACTGTTAGGGTAGGAGCTGAACGGAGTTGCCCAAGCAGTTGTCAGCAGGTAGTCAATAAAGCAGAAATGTCTGAATTATTCCCTTTCTGCTCTGTGACCTCAGTATTTTAGAGCTATCCCCTTTATGAAACTTGCCCCTGTGTGAATTTACTCACAGCTGTAAGAACAGTTTTGTTCCACTCATTAGTGATGAAGCAAAGGTACATAATAAAAAAGAAAGGATAATACATCACCTAATGTATTTTGTTCCTGGGTTTGATGCATACAGGGCACTTTAAAGAATTAGTTGTTTCCAGATATAGTAGACTTACTGTTGTGTGTTTTGGAAAACCTAACTGTCTAAGTAATAGGAGACCTCTGCCATATGCTCCACCATTAAATCTGCTGAGAAGTATGGAGAAACAGGTTTTCTCTGTGTGTGTTTGTGTGAATTATGAGCTGTGCAGATCAGCGAAGTGCAAATTAGCAGTCCTCTACTGTCCTGTCATATCTTGACTCACAATAACAGAGTTCAGAAGTTCATTGCTTGGGGGAAGGCAAAAAAAAAAAAAATTAAGAAAGTTTGCTCTGACTTACTTGTGCTTTTATGAAGACTGTCTGGAGCTGTATAACCCCTGGTGAACTTGTATCCTCCACCCCAGCTGCAGCCTTTCAGCTCCAACAAAGGCCACTCACTAAATCCAGGAAATCGAGCGGCGCGTGGGTGAGTGACTGACTCCACATTCACACCCTGCTGCTGGCCGGGGGGAAGGCTGCTCCTCCCCGGACCTTGCAAAGCCCTCTGCATGTCTGCGTGGAAAAAAAAAATCTTTACCATCCACAGAAAACTGCACTTTCCATTGAGTTTTTCCAGCAGTGCAGCTTTTTTAAAAACCACAATAAAAAGCCCGGGCTGCAGGATTTTTATTCTTTACATACCTCACTGCACAAAAAGGGCGCCAAATTTTTTTTTTAAGCAGGATTTCCAGCCATGAGCAATGATTTAGGAGGGTGAGAATATCAATTTTCAGTAATGTTTCATTTGGAAAGTTTTAAGATTTACTTGAGACACCACTGATCTGTTCCTTTCACTTTGATTACTCTGCTTCCATATATATTTAGCCACTGGCTGTTGTTCTTTTACCCGCCAAAAATCTGTTTTGATGCCCTAAACGTCATCGTCTTTGTTATGCTAATGTGGGAGGTGGAGCGGCAGGCAGAGAGAGAGATAAAAGCAGAGTTGTTTTATGAATCCTACGCAGTGTACTGTGCAGGAACTTTTCAAATACTTTGCACAGTGCTCCTTAGTGGGGTAAAAGTTCTTTAAGACCATTTACAAAACACGAACAAAAGAATATTAACAATGAGGAGTAAGCACGGATTTCCTCCTTTCACAGGTGAAGAAACAAAGCTCTCTAAAAGTTATTTGTTGATACTGGGTCTGGCTGGGGGTAAAAATGGTGAGGCTCAGCCTTTAGGGCCATCACAGCCATGTCACAGCAGGTGGAGTGAGATGGCAGTTTAAAGTGACTGAGGAAAGAAGGAGATACATAGCAGTTTAGTCATTCGACTTTGCTGCTTGTGTGACATGACATATTTAGGAGATGTGTTTATGCAACGTGGATTTCTATCATTGGGGTGTAAAAACAACCCAGAACCTCAACTGCCCCCAACAGAAGCTGTAACATTTTGGATTAGGGAGCTTTATATTTTAAATAAAAATTTAAACTTTGTGATGCTTGAAGACCAGAAGCTTCCTTGGGAACTTCCAGCACTACAGCCTGAAATGAAGCGGGTGGGCTGTTGGGGCAAGGGGTAGAAGGTCCCTGAAGGAGCAGCTATCAAGGAGGGGTGCCTTGCTGGCCCCGTGAATTCCCTGAGCACAGCACTGTGTGAAAGACCCACTATGCAGTTTGCAGTTTTTATTAAAACCAGTGGTTAGTGGTTTAAAAATAGTTATAATAAAGCTCATGAGGAAAGGTTAATGCAGAGTAGTTAGAGCTTTGCACGTGTCCTGCTGACTGCGCTGTTCTCCAGCTGTTGCCTGGTGGCCTCTCCTGGGAGGCAGAGGACTTCCAGTCTCGCTGCACCTGGAGATGCTCTTGGTCAATGGTAGTTTCTGAGGGACACTGTCAGGAGGGGACTAGGAGCCCACATGCCCTGTCTGGAAACCATTATGAGTCCTCCAGTGCAAATGTCAGCCTTTGAGAGGCTGAAAAGTTGTTCCAGGTGCCTTGTGGAGGCACATGCATGGACTTTCCTGGCCCCTCTGCTTTGACCAGGATTCCCTAGTCTCTGCTGCTCATGTGAGAGAATGTATGTAGCATTTTTCCTTTGCAAGGTGTTGGCTGAAGGTAACTTAAACTGATCCAGCTGTTACAGACGTGTTTCCATCTTTACCCCTCTGGCACTCATGTGGTCACACAGTATGCACATTCAGATGATGAAAAATGATCTTTTTTTTTTTTTTCTTTCTTTCTTTCTTCCCAGAATAAGGTTTTTGGCTGGATTAGTTCCATGAACTGATTGACACTGTAATTGCATTAATGCGAGTGCAAGAGAATGGGAGAGAAGATGGGAACAGAAGGGATGATGGGATCACAGCATCCCCAGGCTCAGTTTGGTTTAAGCTGTCACACTGGTTGCTGGGACAAGCTGCATTTGTGATGGCCGGTGGGGCATAAATTTGAAGATAATGTGTGCGGGAGAGTACAGCAGAAAATCCATTGATTGACCTCCCAGGCCACTGGAGGTGATCCTGTATGTCAGCTACTACACAGCCTAAATAATGGTCCCTTAGACTTTTTATTTTATTTAATCAGTTGGCCTTGCAGTGGTTTCACTCTGCGTCATCTGCACTTAGTCTTGCTTTTGCAGTGGGACACTTCTGCTATCAGGGGCTGGGATTATGCTCCAGCTGGAGCTGAATCTCTCATTGAGCAGCTCCAGGAGAAGGGCTGGTCTCCAGGGGCTAGTCCGAGCAGATGTACACCAAGAGTTTTGCAGCCTGCAAATGTCAGGCTGATGTTTTTTCCTCTTCTGACTGGATGTTTCTATGTCCCTGTAACTGTAGGTACAGCTGCCTTTTCTTCAGTAGCCTACAGCATAAGGACACAAACTACTTTGGTCTTCAGCATGTACAGCTGGGTGATTTTTGTCCCCACCATTTGCACTAGCACCCAGGGACACAGAGTGACCATCCTGGTCCAGCCTGCTTGTGAGCTTCTCCCTGCTTGCTTTTAGCTGTGGTTCAGTCATGTCTCTTAATGGGCTTGCCAGTAAACTACAATCATCTGTCTTGCAAATGGTCTCGTCTTTAATTAGAAAATCTTTAATGTCTGCAAAGTCACATGTGGGTGCCAGAGTTTGCAGCTCTGTAATGTAAATTTTGTTGCCTTGCTGGCTTTAGGCTTAGAGTTTTAAAAAATAATCTCTTGAGCCTCGGGATAACAGTAGCCATTGAACCCTGCTAGCAGATGTTCCACAGGTTAATTCTGTCAAAAAAAAATCCCCCTCTTATTCATATTTTTCCCTAGTGAAACACTAAAAAAAGGTTTTCAATTCATTTTCTCATCTTTATCCCCTATGGCCAGCTCTATGTGCAGACTCTAGGGCTTTTTTTCCACTGTCTCTGTGCAAGTGCTAATGTTTTTTTTTCTGTTTTTGTTTTGTCCTGCAGTCCAGTATCCTGAACCTGTTTGCTCTGTGTTGAGCATTAGCTTGTTTTTCTATTAATCGCATGCTTTTCCTGGCTGTAGCTTTTGCTGTCTGGCTGCTGCCACCATGTTTTGTATATATCACGTGCTGGGTAGCTCTGAGAGAGCAGCATATGATGCCAAAGTGCAAACCCCTTTCTGATGAGGGGGCTCTACAGGAATGCTGTGACCACAGCCAGTGCAGAAACCATGCAGGATTCTTGGTGTACCTTCCAAATCTCTCTCTTCCACGTCTGTCCCGTGTTATGGGAACCTACCTTGCTCCAGACGTAGAAGGAGCCATGTCTAAGGGCAGGACCTTGAGCAAGTTCTTTAGAAATAAAACCCTTGAATGTTTTTCCGGCTTTGTAGGAACCAGAGAAGCATGACTGTGATTCAGCTCCTGGGGTTGTGGAGGAGGCAAAGTCTTTCCACTGAGATTTAACAGGAGCTGCCCTGGAAGAGACATAGCCCATGTCTAGATGTACCATAGGTCTCCTGTTTCTTATGTCATTCCTATAAGTTGTTTTTGTGTGTTGTAGCATTAGGAAAGGATACTGCTTCTTTCCAGAGACTAAAACTCACAACTCTGAGAAGCACCTTGTGGACAAAGCTCGTTGGCTTGTGCAGAGAAGACTATTAATGAAATAAAACAGCTTCATGAGAAGCAACACTTAGCACTTTGTCTACAAAGGAATCGATCTTTCATGGAAGACTTCGTGTTCCCCTGATTTATTTATTTATTTTTCTATTGAATGAGCAAGATTGTTTAAAAAGGGTGGTGGGGAAGGTCACTGGGGAAAAGCCCCCTCCTCTACTCACTCATCAATTCTTATAACATTAAAAAAATTAATTTAAATTGCCACTTTGCTCAAAATGAAGTGTAAAGCTTTCATAGTTCTGTTGTTTAATTTCCCAACTGGATATGAAATTAAGGAAATTGTAATTGTTTGACCTCTCGTATCAGGGAGTCTAGGTATTTTTTCTTCTGTTTCACAGGAGTACATCTATATGAGAATAATAGCTTCCCTAGAGGCTCCATTTCTTGTAAAATATGATCTAATGAATTAAAATATATCTCCCCTTGCCGGCGCTTTTGCACACTGTGACCTGCCTTGGGTTTTGAGTTCGGGGTGGCTCCCATTGAATTGTCTGAAGGCTCTCAGCACACTTCCACTCTGTGAATTGTTCTTCTTGAAGTTTGTCCATTGATTACATCCTCTGGATTGCGTCGGTTGTCTTTCTTATATGGTTCACTAATTTTTCCTCACTAAGGATTGCTAATGTGCCTTCCATAAACTTGCAGCTTTTTGAACTTTGGTCCAGGAACCTTTCCAAATTCAGCAGAAACAACTAAAGAAGTGAGATTCTGCGCCCCCCCCCCCCCCCCTCCTCTCTC
>NW_010123763.1:27029-76432 GCF_000699245.1 Pterocles gutturalis
TGTGTCCTTTGTTACTGAAGAGGGCTGCAAATATTTAATACCATTTAAAGCAAGACAAAAAAGCCCTCTCTTTTGGTGATTTCTCCAAAAAAACACCAGTTGATTGTTGTTGGCACGGACATCACACTGGAAAGGACTAGCTGTTCTGTGTGGTTTTGAGGGCAGAATACTGCTGGGATTGTTGCTGGTGGCTGGGTGGAGCTCACTGGGTACCTGCCCGAGAGCCAAGGGGTCCCCACGCAGCAGATGGACCTCTGTTGGGGAGAAAATAGGTTGACACCAAATAACAAAGCTCGTCTCCACTGAACAGTGGAAAAAAAAATAAGCTGAATATCACTGAGAAAGCAGCAAACATTGGTCTTGAGATCTCTGTGCTCTGTATGTCTGATCAGAGGCATATGAGGTTTTTCAGGGAATCTAATATACTGTATTTTGCAGAATAGCCTGATGTGTGAGGTAAGGATGCATTCATTCTGAGGGCTCTTGCAGAGAAATTTTTGTCCTGAAGTCAACACTTTGAGAGGTTTCCCATGTGGCAGGGTTGGAGGCTAAGCTGACTTGCCACCAGAGTAGTGAAGTTTTGCTCTTAAAGAGAAAAGGTGAGCAAACGCCAGCCTCACTGATATATTTAGCTCTCAGTGATTGCAAGGATGAGATCAACTGGATCTGTCATCTCTCTCGTAGCCCTTATTTCCCAAACAGGCCACACAAGTGGCTTTATGCATACCGATATCAGCTGGTAAAACAGCTCTGCTTGCGCAACGGGAAGAAGTTGGTAGGAGAGGACTGTCAGGATGGTTGTGGGAGTTTGTGGCAGAGAGCTGACTTTGTCAAGGCCACACAACAGTTGTGTCCAAACCCAATCAGAAGTTGGGACCTTCTCTGTCACGTTTTAGGTATTAGAAGCTCTGACTTGTGTAGCATATGTATTTGGGTTTTTAATATGTAAAAATCCTCATATTTGTTTCCCTTTCTTCAGTCCCCATTGCTTTAAAAGAAGAGAAACTTTCCAGCATGTCCCACATAAGAAGGTGGCAGAAAGCAGAGGGTTGACCAAGCTTCAGGGCAACCCCCTGCATCCCATGCCGGCAGAGGAGACTCTGCAGACGCGGGCGCCCATGGGAGCAGGGGGAAGGCGGGGGCCATGCTGTGCTACCGGACTGTGCCGGCGTGCGAGCGGCGGGAGCGAAAGCTCTGCCTGCGCGGCCAGGCAGCTGCGAGGCAGGCAGCGGCAGCCAGCTCGCTGACAGCACGGCTCTGGCACCGCGAAGAATCGAGCCCTTTGTATTTAACCATCCAGACCTAATATACTGACATGGTCGTCATCAGATACAGTTGACACATGTTTAAATGGTGTATCTCGCCGCTTTGAACAAGTGGGAATGTGTTCTTGGACTGCTTTACTCTCCGCATTTCTATGGAGTTTCCCACTGTCCATTTTCCATAGTTACTTACAGCAATTAACTGGAATCCAGGGCTGCAGCGGCTGCATGCATAGTCTCTCAAACCACACCTGTGGCTTTTTTGTGTCACATATAATTCATTACTGAGTGACGCTTCCTGCCTTGTCGTCTTTAGTCCTAGATGAATGAATGGTGGAGCTAAATCAGCTTAGCGCTGAACTAAAGCCATGGTTCATGTTTAGCCGTGGCTCCTGCACAAGTCGTGCAGAAACTTATTTGTGTTGGTATGACTGGGTGTTCACTGGAGGCTCCAGCTCTTTTGATATCGGATCCACTCACAGCTTGCATGTCCTGCCTCAGCTTTATTTTCTCTTCCAGAGGCATAGATACCGCATGAATCACTGTGTCTTTGCAGAGGCTCCAATGGGTGAAGGTATTTGTGCTGAAACCTCAGCAGGCTGTAATTAATCTGTAGACGAAAGGAAATGGTTTTGTGACAGCTAAATGAAGACCAAATAATGCGATGTGATGAAAGGTATGCTCAGTAGTCTGATTCGGGATCTGAAGTTTATATGCGTTTAGCTTTACGCTGAGCTGAAAAAACGTTTGAAAAAAGAATTGCCTCAAGTCCCAGTTATCAGCAGATTAAAGCAGACAGAGGAAAACCCGCACATAAATGTAGATTAATATGCAGAAAACTGAACAAAGATTTAAATAATTACACCCTGCTATTCAGTGTATTTGAAAACATTCAGGAAGCTTACATATAAATAATATATGAGCGCTGTACAAAGAGAGGCACGTGCTTTATGCGTTAGATTGGTGAGATCAGGGTACATTCCAGTGAACAGGCTGTCTCTTTGGGCTTTAGTTATGCTGAGATAGAAAACATCTGATAACCTTTAAAAAAAACCTGCAGACTTTTAAAAATTAGGTTGGTGGTGGTTTTTTTCCGGATTTAGATTGTTTTGCAGAAGAAAAGAAGTTGCTGATCACCTTGTTTGAAAGTTAAATGTTTCTCTAGTGAAATGTTTTGGGTTTTATTTTGTTTTGCTTTTAAAGAAGGACATAATATTTTGAATTCATGTTTCAGCTTGTTCATAATCTGTTGCACCTTTGATGAAGGTTCTTTTACGTTACTTCATGGGTAGCTGAGATTGCTTTTAACGAAAAGACACAGTGGTAAACCTGTAGTTTGGTGACAGCGACCTTCGGAATAGGCACCCCGAAACTGGTTGATGCTGAACATTTCAAGCAGCAGCAGCAGTGGGTCCTTAGCTAACTGGGTGATCTTCCAGAACATTGAGATTTCTCAACTTCACTTGTGTAGAATCACAGAATCCTAGAAATTTCAGGGGGCAGAGACCTGTGCGGGAGGGCTGTCGTCCAGCCTCCAGACCCAGTGGGGACCGTCATCAACACCAGGTCAAGTTGGCTGTGGCTTGTCTAGTGGAGTCTTGAAAACCTCCCTGGGTGGAGATGTCGCAGCCTTTTGGTCTGACCTGTTCCAGCACTACATGGTCCTCCTAGAGAAAAAGCTTTTCTGAATGTCCAGCCTGAACTTCCCAAGCTGTGTTACACCATCTGCCACTAACAGGAAGGGTTTGGCTCCATCAGTTATAACTGCAGACTCTCGTGCTAGATCATGTGTGCCTGCTAATTTCCACTTTTAATCTAAGCCTTTGATAACAAAACAGCAGTTAGATTGTCTGTATTTAAGCTAAAACTGGATAAGGTTTATAAAATTGTTATGAAATCTTAAATTCACTGTGGCTATCATCATCACTCTCTCCATACCTAGTATGAACATACCATTTCAGGTTGCTATGCCTATTTTTGAGAGCAGAAAGCAAGACCTTCTATGTCTGAGCACAATTGTGTACTGGCAGGAGAATGAGTTGGATTCTGTTATGACTTTAACATCATCAAATACTGTAAATTTACATTAAAATTGTGATGTCAGTCAGAAACAATATAACCTGATTTTCAGCTTGACAACAGAAAATGTACTCTGGGAATTTGGAAGGAATATATTTGTCTTCTTTGGAAGCTGAATACGTTGTAACAGAAGTATTTCAATAAGATATTTATGTAGTTCAATGATGTTATATTCAGCAAGTATTTTCTAATTAGCCCAAGTTTAAGGGTAGAACGTTGCATTTTTGGTTCATGTTTTATTTACTTGTCATAAATGAACTCGGGATTCTGCACCTTTTTTTCCCCAATATAATTTGTACCCTACACACCCGCAACAATATTATTTTTTTTCCCCTTTTTGTCAGAGATGTGAATTATTCATTCAACTAAGCAGGCTGTAGATAACTTGAATCTTGAGAAACAAATGATGGAGGAAAAGCTCTGCTTTCAATATTTTGATTAAGATATAGGTCAGTATTTTCATAAGAGTGTAGTGAATTGGCTGCTGGACTTCTTAGGGACACTCTGGAATACCTCATATGTGCAGGGACAGGTTGGGTACCTAACTCCTCCTGGCTATATAATTTCTTTAAAAGATCTTGTCATGGACATCCAAAATCCTCCACATGTGAATGATGGTGATACCTGGGTCACACTTTGCCTCTGTTAGAGAAGATATCCAGTGCCATATGGGACCTCAGTTGCTTCTCAGTCACCGGGAGGAGGCTATGCTGCTTCAAAACAAATCTTTGTACCTCTAGTGACTTAGAGCTTCAGAAGGACTTTGTCTTCAGGATTCTTCTGGTTCTTCCTTAAGGAAGGCCCCTCTTGGTCCTGCTCAGGGTTTTAGGGGTTCTCCAGGATGACTTAAAGGAGGCGGTGAAAGCAAAGGGCATAGTAACATGGAGAGCGATCCTGTCTCTCATACTGCAATGGATATGTGAGCACATCTACTGCGATGTGAAGCAATAGCTCCTCCAACAGCAGCTGGTTTTACTTCTGTTTGTGCTGGTGTCTTGATACCAGTCAGCTGCTTTGTGAACAACCAGCAGCCACTGGAGCTGAGCACCCTGGCTGCGCAGCAGCATGGGACTGAATTTCCTTTCTTACCTTCCTGCCACTCTTTTCCCCTTCCCCCCTTTCTACCTCACTTTCTCTTGTAGACGGCAGTATAGGATCAGGCTGCCTTTCATTTCCATCACTTTTCCCTGCTGTGACTGAATCTGTTGCAATTAAATTTTAATTGAGATGCACACTGCTTAAGTAGACACAAGACAGCTACAGCTATTGCTAATTAATTTTCCTCCAAAATGACAACATTTAATAATTATATTCCATGTCAATTACATTATTTATACAAGTTTAACTCTGGGAGTTTTTTTAAAGACACGTCAGCTGTGAAAGTGCTTTATGGTGTTAATCTCCTATAAGGCAATTGTGATTAACTTGAGAAGTTAAAGTATGTTTACTGTGCATTTGGTAAAATAGTATGTAGCTCTGCAAGTTGCAAGAAAGATTGAGATGTTTCTATGAAAAGGTAATAGTGTTTCTGGTGACAGCATCCAAATCTAGAGAAGCTCTAATGATAATATTTTGTGCTTCTGTATCATCTATGATCTGAGGATCTCTAAGCACTTTCTGCCTATGAACAAACAAGCTCATGCCTTACGACAGAGATTCCTCCCCAGTTTCTCACTTCACCCTGCATAGCACAAAGCGATCAGCTGCTGCCCCAGCTTGCAAAATTCCTTGCCCTCTGCTACCTTGATCTAATACCGAGCAAAGAAAATGACCTTTTTGTATTTCAGTCTGAAGAATCCATCACCGGTTCCTGTCAGACAGGGTGTTGGATGAGCGGGACCATTTGTCTTTTGCGGTGTGACAGTCTGTAGTCAGCGCTGTGAAAATTTGGGGAGTCTGTCTGTGTGGGAATATGTAATTGCTGCATCATGGAGTGACTTGGGGTTTGCAGAGAGGTGCATGGTCAACCTCTGAGCTTCAGCTGTTTGCCAAACAAGTAGAAACTTCTCCAGACTGCTGTGAGGAGAATTTTTGCAGCCTTTCCTGTGGGGGTGTGCAACGGTGACACTCCTTCCACAGAACAAAGGAGCTGGCTATGGAAGGTGAGATGCATCAGCCCCGGGGATTTACTGGCAGATCAGGAAGCTTTGGGAAGGACTGGACAATCAGAGGGCGCTTTTCTTTTTTTTTTTTTTTTTTTTTTTTTTTTATCAGTGAGGGTCTTGTCTAAGGTGAAAGCTAAAGCTGGAAGCTACAGTAGAGGGATTTTGTGGGTCAGAGAAATAAATGTGGGAGGGAGGGATGGGAAAGACTTTTTGATCTCTCCGAGGACCCAAGGCCAATAAAAGAAAAAACTAGATGAGAAAAGCAACTGCAAGTACCTGGTTGTGCATACTTCCTCTGCTAGCATAGAGTAACTCTTTAGAAACCTCCACACCTTTCTGGTTGTCACTATCATGTATCAGTGCAAAGTTGAGCTGCTCTGGGAACAGAGCACTGGAAAAGCGTGTGTTTGCATTTATTAAGTACCTTGGGGATTAATACTGATACTGCAGAGCAGAATTAGTTGGATGGTGCAATCCCCTTCCAGGAAGACACAACAGAGAAATTTGCCAAGGATGGCATGAAAAGCAATCGTGCTGCATGCTGTGATCAGAGGAGGTTAAGATGTTGTGGATGTAGGGGGCTGATCAACAGGGCAGTCAGAGTGTCTCAGCCAAACGAAATTTCATTACGTGAGTTAAATGGGTATATAGTGTATATATGGGACTATCATATACTATTCACCTCACATGAACTTTGATGTTTTCTTGAAGCTGGTAATTTTGGTTCCTTTTATAGTGAATATATAGCAAAAAAGTACCTCCAGAAACATTTCATTCTGTGTTAAGATGAATTTCAATGAAAGGCTGTCTGACTGGTCATCTGTCTATCCTCATGTACTGCCATGGAAGAAAAATTGCATTAAAAAAACCCTTTTCATTGTTACTTCACTTTATTCTCCCCTCGGCTTTGACAATAGCAAAACAGACTGGACAATAATTAGTTCTATTTTGGTGCCTATTTGGTTTCTTGTGCACTGTTGCACAGTCGCAGGGTTAGGTACTTCAGGAAACTGCATCCTGGGTTTTTTTAGAAGTAGTGGAAACTTTTTGCATGTTTGTTTTATCACTTCCCTCACTAGGCTGTAGCTTATTCTACTCCCATCTGAAGCAGGTACAGACTTTTGTGCTTATCGGTAATACAGGCATGATTCTTGGCAGAGACACAGTGCCTTGGTAGCTCAGTGGGCTGGGAAAAGGGTGCGTGCAGCCCCTTCCTCCCCAGCGAGCCTGTCCTGGGAGGTGAAGGTGCTCCATTGCACCTGATGAGACAGGAATTGTTTATTTCTCTAACAAATAGACCTCTTCCCCCGTGTGTTTTCCCTGAAGTTATTTACACATGATGTTTGCTTTGAGGTCTCGCAGGCGCTGTAATTTGCATGTGGTGCTGGAGTTACCAAAGGTTTGTTCCTTTGATTGCTGATTCTCACGGTCCTGGAATATGCCTTTGGCTGCCAGTGCAGTTGTGTAGCTGCAGGGGCTGTAACCTGAAAGGCTGCAGGTCTGGTAAAACCTGGAAAAGTTTTCTCCAAGATGCATAGTATGAGTGGTCTTGTCCAGGTCCCAGACAAAAAACAGGGCAGGAGCCACATGGCTTTGGGTCTGTTTTGTATCGTTGCACTGGCCAGCAAAAGGGAAGGGTTAAACATTAATGAAAATTCACAGCTACCAGCGCTCTGCTCTAAACATTTCAATGGGGTGCAAAAGCCAACCCTGTGCGTGCTTCAGGGATGTTTCTTTGAAGGCATTTGCCTGGATATGTTCACATAAACAAAGACTGATCTTTGGTTACAGGAGTGCAAAGGGAAGGCATCTCATGTTTTCTCAGTGTGCCACTAACGTTTTGGGGATGGCCAACAATTTTTGTTTTCGAGAGAGACATTTTCTCCAACTGTTTTTCTAATAATAATTTTCTAAATTAGCAATAAATCAGCAAAAATCCGAGTTTGCAGTGGAGATACTGGCTCCAGAATAGAAAGTGTGTTGAGCTGCCTCACTTGTAATGCATGGAAGGCTGGGAAAAGACGAAGGGGACAAAGTGATACCAAATGTTGGGTGGTTGTGGACATGGTTTAAAGACAAGAAATTGTGTGGACATCTGTAGATGGTAATGTCCCCCATCCCTGTGCCTTCAGTTCTATGAAAGTTTGGGCTCAAATGGATGACTGTAGAGATGGGAGATGACATATGTTTAATTTCTTCAGTAGAGAAACACCTACCTTACTTTTCAGTCAAGTGCTAGGTTATGACAGCAATTAGGGTGAATACTTGAAGAGGTGTTTCAGTATTTCTAAGCCATAATTTTGAATGTCGAGGTGCCCTGACACTGTGTGTTATGCAGAGAGCAAAGGAACATAAGAAATATGCTCTTTCTTTTGGTGAGGGACAAGTGAGTTATGATAAATGAGTTATGCAAATGATTGTTCCCTTACTTGAGGAAAAGTACAGTGCAAAGACAGTTAAGTGAAGAACCACTAAAACTTTTCCTAAAAGCAGAACAATGGATCCCAACAGATATGTTCACTGGTTCCTGATTTTTCCAAGGGGATCAGATTCCCGTCTCAGAAGGCACACCAAGTCAGTAGTTTCATTGAGGAAAATTAGTTATGAATGAGACTGGGAGTGGACAGATATCTCTGGTCTGCATGACCAAACCAACTCAAAGAACATGTATTTAGGCGCTGATTGAGGGAAGTGCATATGCATTTGCCCAAGTCTCCCTGAAGCCAATGAGATTGAAAGCATAGTGTGGTAGGCTTTGAAGGGCTTTGAAAGAGGAGACAATGGGTGAGGCAAAACAAAAGAGCATGCCATCAAAGGATGTAAAGCAAAGTGACAGGAACAAAGTGACAAGCTAGGAAAATGCTCTTTGCTCCCACATTCTGAATGGTTGTGAAATCAGCTTTGTACTCATTAAAGCCAATGTAAAGGAACTTTCTGTAAATGAAAATGAATGGCTTAGAGGCTGGTGTTTTGAGTTCAGATGTGTAGGTGAGTGGCAGGAAGCTCAAGGAAGTGCCAAGCTCTGAGACATTGCGCAGAAGGAAGAAGCAGGAGTCAGAGGTGGCCTAGAGGTAAAATCTTGCAGTGAGGTTGGAGAAACCTGAGGACCACCCCAGGTTTCAGACTTGAGTAACAAACAAGATACTGTCCACCTCTACGGCATTTGGCATCATTTGCCACCTTCTAACCATTGTCAGACTGGTGTAAGAAGATGTCTGAGAGGCAGAGTGAGGTTTCTGTGTGGTTGGAGGGAATTGGGTCTGAACTAGGTTGATCTGTGAGTAAAATGCAGGAAGGAGTTAGTGGAGAGAAATCCCAGAGGCAACAAGGTCCAGAAGATTGGATGCAACTTAGCTGTGAACAAAGATGGAATGAGAGTTACAGGCACAAGTGGGATTTTGTTTTTAGAGAGAGGCAGACTGGGTTTGTGAGGAAAAAGAGCAGAAAAAGAGAGAAAGGGCAAGGAGAGCTAGAAAAATGGCTGTGACATGGTTTAGAAGATGGCTGTGGAGGAGTGAGCTGATTAGAGGAGAGGAACAGATGAAACTTTAGGAGCAGGGAGGGAGTGGTAGATGGGAGGTAAAAGACTTGTCTTGGCTGTTTTCTCTAGGAAGAAGTCAATAAGTGTGTGTGCAGAAAAAAAAGATACAGAGATAGAATATAATTACCATATGCATTAATATACAACAGAAATAATGTACAATAACTGCAAGGTAAATAATAACTTACTAAAAAGCTATATATATATATATACACACACACACTTCTATATGAGTGTTCTGTCCTGAAGCATCTATATTTATTCTCTGTATTTTGTCTTAAATTAGATATTATCAAGGAACAAAAGAGAACAAGGAGGAGATATTTACAGGGTCTTCTCAGGCTAACCGTAATGATTGGAGTCTCATGTAATTAAATTGTAAAAACCACCTTTTTTTGTGTGTGTTGTCTAGTGGCCACAGCAGTCACTGTACCCCAAAGTCTGGAATAGCCTCTGAATAGCTGTGGGAACCCAACAAGAGTGAATGCTGCTTCCAGTGTTCAGACACTGGCCTGGTTGCCACTAAACACAGTTCTCTTGCTTCCCTTGCTTCAGCTGCCCAGCTGCATTCACACAACGCGGTTCCTAAACCATTCCTCTGATCCATAGCAACCTGCCAACATTTGCTAAAAGTTTACTGCTAGCCTGGGTTTTGTTCCAGTAAGTTTTGTGGACATGAGATTTGCTGGCACATCGGCCCAGTTTGTTTTGTATGTGAAACAGATAGTGCAGGGCAGCTGAGGATTAGACCTCCTCATGTTTCCAGTCTTCTGTAGGCTTTGGAGACACTGTAGCTGGAGTTCAGAAGGGAGGTTTTTCCCTTAGCTTTTATAACGAGAGAACAAAATAAATTACAATGTCATGTCTTTCCTTTTTTGATGCTGGCGGCTACTTGCCAGACCAAGAAACTGAGTCAGTTCTTGTAGGCTACTAAGTGAAAATTCCATGATATTCTGTTGGTGAATGGTTTTATGGGTGTCTCAGTCATCAAAATACTTGTAACACGGTAGACATAACTGCATAGTAAAGGAATGTATACTCGGCAACATTGCCATTGGCAGGACATAAACACCTTATCAGTGTTCTGGGAGATGTTTATTACTTGAGTCTTACTAAGTCCTTATCACAGAAGAAAAAAACAGAGTAGTTGGAAGGTAAAAGTTAGTTTTGCTTATCAGCAGAGACAGGCATGGTAAGATTCAATCATTATAAATGCAGATGTTTTGATCTGTGAAGGTATGGTAAATCAGCCATTTATAACACATTGATATATAGGTGCATAAGATCACAGGGGCTCAAGGTGCTGATCTGGTCTAACTTTCTCTACAGCACCATCCTCGTCCAGTGACAAGTCTGCCGAGTACAGCAGATTTTTAGAAAAAGATCTGAACAAAAGGTCAGGTCTACAGTGCCAGAGCCTGTCCCCAGCCTGAATTCAGTGCTCTTCTCTGTTGAAACTGTGAGCCTTGTTTCTGATCTGAATTCCTCTAGTTTAACTTTTAGCTCTTAGTCTTTGTAATTGGTATTAGGTAACAGTAATTGGTTTAGACATATATTCTTGTCATGTCCTTTACCTCTGGGTCAGAAAGCATCTGTTATCAAATTTTTGTTGATTATATATGTATTAATATTACTGATCAACTCATCCTACAAGTGCCTCTCTCTTGAGCTCTTTCATTTTTGTCATGGATAGCATTGGAGCCTTTGTAATTTTTATCTTTCTACTTGAGTTGTGGACACCAGAGCTGTGCGTAGTATTCCATTAACAGACAATTCAGGGTTAGACAGAGAGGCGTTATAACCTCCCAAATTCTGCATAGACAAACACATTTTGCTTTAGTTGTTTGTATATCAGCAACCTCCATAGAGCCTGTCAGCCACTGTTTGCCCACAATAAACTTCAAGTTGTCTCCAGTCAGTATGTCTCAAAACACAGTCTTCATTTTAGTCAATTGTTTTCTAGATGTGTGGCCTTCCATATGATTGCTTTAAAATATAAATCTTTGTATCTAGACCATCTTGGGATAGAGAGCAGATCACTGGTACAAAGCAATCATCTTTATTTACCGTCTCTGCAGTAATTTGTCACTGACAAACTTCATGACTCTGTGTTTCTTTCCAGTCACTGATACACAAAGTAATTGTAGTTCTCCAATTGTATGAGTGTTTCCAACAGATTCAGTAATATCGGTCAAAACTAATTTGCGTATTAAATGAGCTATTTCACTTCTTGTTTATTACTCGGGTTTGCGGCGTTAGAGTCTACGCAATTAAAGAATCTCTTCTCTTTGAGTCCCTTGGCACCTTGATTAATTTTAATCTTGACATCTTGATTTCTGGCTAAATGAGTGCTCATTTTCACCCTGGTCTTTTGTCATTAGCTTAATACCCTCCTGAATACTTTAGCCTGTCTCCTGAAAGACTTATTCCCTTCCACTGAAATGACAGCCAGCCACATCGTTTAGTCTCTTTTCTCTGTAGAAGATGGACCTGCACTGATGAAAATTGAGGGGCTCTGCCTTTCAACCCTTAACCTTTAATTTTTGGAATCGTATATAGCCCTGTAACTTGAGTGGCAGCTCGCAGAAATGAGCAATGCTCAGAGTATTAATTTTGTTCTCTCTCATAAAAAGTTCCTTGCAATCATTATTGAGTCTTTCTTTACTGGTGTGCTTGTGTCCTTGCAGACTAGGCTGTGTTGTGGGTCATGAATACGTCCCATATAGCTCTGTCCTCTCTTACTACATCAACTGTCAGATATTTCAACAGTTTTGGGGTTTGCAAGTGCTCTGTTACTTGTGACCATGAGGCTGGACTCAATGACCTCCATAGGTCCCTTCCAACTCCAGATACTCTATGATCCTGTCAGAAACTCTTCTCTCATTCCCATCTGGATTAATTTTTCTTCATTCTCACTGTTTATGAACTGCCAACCATTTTATGTGGTGTGCATCCTGCCTTCAGCTGGCAACTGCAGTCTTATAAAGACAATATGTGTTTCTACCCAGTGTGGAATAGCAGCTTGTGTGGTGTATGTGTTCAGCAGAGCCAATTGAAGTGTTGCTTTTTGTTTTTAATTACATTCTTGTTTCCTTCCCAGGCTTCTCTCTTCTATATACTTACACATGTGCCTCCGGAGGGAGGATTCAATAGGCTGATGAAGTGAACTGGGATGTTTAAAAATAAACCAAGATTTTGTAATGAAACACATTCTGAAAAAACTCCATTGCTATAGGGATTTTTGCAAGGATGATGTCCTTCATCTTTCGTTTCTCAAAAATAAAGGTTTTCCTTCCTCGAGCCAAATGAAGGTTTTCTCATCCAAGCTTTGGAGTCTGTTCAATGTAATCTAGATGGACCAGTAACTACAAGGTGATATTACTCATCCCACCTCTATGTAAAGCAAACCCATTAAACTTCACTGCATGTGGTTTGTATTTGGGGTTTCATTCATGAGAGTTGAAAGTGCCCAAATTACTGCAGTACGGAAGTGAAACCCTGAGAGGATTCTCCTTCAGTCACCACCAGCCAACAAAACATTCACTTCCACCTTCTCAAAAGCTCCCTCAAATCTGATTTCAAGGCACCTCTTTTCCTCTAAACCAAATCTCCTGCACTGACCCTCACCTGCTCTTGTGGCACCTGCATGAACATCTCTGTTCGGAAGCAGAATTTCTGCTTCACTTGCAGTATATGCAATTTACTTCTTGGTATCTTTTGCTCATGAACCTGCTGGAAAGTCAATACGTTAATTATCACTGATTAGGAATTAGAGACAATTTTATTGTAAACAGTTTAACTGCTGGTCCTCCACCCTGGTCTTAATATAGTCTGTGTTTAGATGTTACCCACCCTGGTATATCTGCCAAGCACCACAGATGTTTTATCTGACATGTTAGTTATTAAGAGTTTCTGCTCTTGTTGGAGCACGAAGACTTGATGAAGGGGCTTTTTTGGTTTCTTAATTTTCTTTTTTTTTTTTTTTTCTTTTTCTATTCTGGGGTGCAAAGGTTTCCTAAAATAAAAACAATACTTTTTTCATTAGATAAATGTGTGCAGGTATAGGTAATATTTTTTTTTTTTTCCTTTTTGGAAAAAACCCAGAAAATTCTGTAACAGGAAATTGAAAACTTCTTTGGATTTACATCAGAAAAACAAACTTAGACATCTCTTTTGCCAAAGTTCTCTCACCCTTAGAAGAAAAACAAACAAAAGCCAACTGAAGATTCATGGACCAGTTATAATGGTGACACATCACTTTTGAGCAATTTTTGTTTACTTGGTGGCGTCCTCCCATATTTTTGCAGCGTGTTAACACAGACTCTGAGTGCAGGAGTGTCTTGATTATCTTCTTTGACGGTTTTTCACATGTTGGAATTCGCATAGTAAAAATTTTCTCCTGATAAGACATGTAAGATTGGTTTGTAAAAGTACAAGCATGACTTTGTTTTCCTGTTCCACCACAAAAGGCTCTTCCCTCCAGCTCCCACTCCTCCATCTTCTCAGTTCTTCCAAAGTAAGAAACAAAGATAACTTCTGAGAGGAGGGAAAGTCATGTACCCCAGGCTGCATGTCTCAGCATGGACCAATGCCGAATCTGTGTCTGGCTTTGAGCTTTTATGTCTGCTCTTATGTTTTGATGATGTATTGTAATTGTTTATAACCCAGCATCTTAAAGACAATTTCTGTTCAAGGCTCTAAGGTTGGCAACTTGAAAATATACTTGAAGTGGGGAAACGATTCAAATTTATTTGATATTTTATAAATTGGTCTTATTTGTAAGGAAGCAGCAACATTAAAGTGATATTAGTGTTCATGAAAAATATGAACAGCAGGCTAAACCCAAAGAAAGGGTGAAATGTGAGTTCCTTTATTCAATATCATCTCTTTTCCAATAACCACAGCCCAGAAAGTAAATTACTTTAGAAAGGGAAAAACCATTTATGTTTCAATTCAGTGGCCTCAGTGTTGTCAGCTGGTGCCATGGAGTGTCCTGGGATAGCCTGGTCTCCGGCTGACATTCCTGAAGGATGCATGTCTCCTGTAGGTCCCACACCACATCTGTCAGCCCTGGCCAGGACCAGGGGTCCCAGGGTGGTGGGTGCCCCTGTGCAGACACCAGCATTGCACCCTTGCTGTCCAGGGCCTGTTAGTGTCTGGTCCCTGCTGGAAGGTCTCCAAGGAGCATCCAGCCGGTGAGTGCTAGTTCTGGAGCAGGTAGCTGAATACTTAAAGACCTTCCATATGGTGAAAATTTCTGATCACCACCACAAACTCCACTGGCCTTGTTTGATATAAGTGGAAGGCCACTGTGGTTGGTGTAAGAAGGGACAGAACTTGTGACTCGTTCTGAGGTGTATCTGACATTGTTTCCTTTCATATGTGTGGGACCACTTGAAGCAGTGGATTGTATCCTTGTGTCTGGGTACTCCGTGTACAAAGAGTGATAGAGCGTGCCAGAGGGCTGCATCCCTCGGAGCTGTTTGCAGGGCATATTTCTTCTATCAGAGACCCTTGCATCTCCCTATTTTGTTTCCCTGCAAGTTCTTTGAATGTTTTCTGTCTCTCTTTGCTCTGTGCCATGCATCCCTGCCCTGTCCCTGCCATGCTAGATATCATGCCATGCCCTCTTCTGCCCCAGCAGGGCTATGTATCACCATCTCTCGTGGTACCAGGTCTGCCTGAAGCCTCTTTCTTCCTCTTTCCCATGTTACTCTTTTCTCTCTCCACAGGATGGGCCATTGCCTGCCTTGTGCCTCTGCTTCCATTCACCCATGTTCTCACCTACTCTAGTTTGTAAGGTCATCCCTCTTTCCCCTTATTTCTTCTCTGTCTCTCAGGCTCTTCTTCATCTTCAGGAAGCCCCTGCTCTTTCCACATCCAGTCAATCATCCTTGTAACATCCCTCCTTCCCTCCTTTTCTTTACCTCCCTGGGCAGAGTTGTGCCCACTGGTGCCTGGAGTATCCCCAGATCTTCTGGAGATGGTTGGAGGTGATGTTCTGAGGTTACATTACAGACAAATGTTGCCAAGAACCAAGGCAGTCCCAGGTGCACTTCGACCCCTCACAGTAAGGCAAGAGTGGCTTCTTCCTCGTGCTTTTGATTTGCTGTTGCCATATGGAAATGCCAGATGGTGTTGATCAGGAAGTTAATCTAGAAGCGTATCCGTTTCATGCCGTACACGAAAGATTTGTTCATTAAACTTAGAACTCTAATTTAAAGCCAATTAACAGAGTGATTTGAAGAGACTTGTTGGTTTTGAAGTTCAAAAGAGATGCTAAGTCTCTGATTTCAGCCTTTGTACATTCCAGAACCTGTATAACTATTGCAGTGTTGCCAACTCTCCTGGGTTTTTCTGTCTTTTTTTTTTTTTTTCTTTTTCCCTCCCATTTCTTCTTTTTTTCCCGTCTTCATTTTTTTGAGTAATGCAGCTTTTGCCACAGCCTGGAACTGTTTGGTGAAGCCTTATGAACCCCCAGCTTTCTTAGCAATTTTAGCTCTACATTTGGGGGTGGGTGGGTGTAACTTGTGTCTCTTTCTATTCTCTTTGCTGAAAGCCAGCACAGCTCCCTTCTCCCTCCCTTCAACAGCCTCATATGCTCTTCTGTCAGCAGGAGTTAGGGAAGGATGTAGAAAAACGGAAGAAGCCCTGAGCAGCTCTGTGCCCTCCTAACACCAGTTCTGTCAGCATGGGGTTGTCTCTGCTTCCTTTCTTCCCTCCCCATTACATCTCCCAGAAGCTGGTAGGGACCCACCACAGAAGCTTTCTCAAGCTTGGAAGGGACAGCATGGCCTCCAGACAGACAGCTACTGCTCTACACGTGCACACCCCAATATACAGCTCTAATTTCCATGTGTAATCAACCCTGCAAGACTGGCCCAAACCATTCCGAAGAAATATCAAGATGGGAAATCTTGTGTCAGGAGGACCTCAAAAGCAATTCGTTCTGAATTAATATTTATGCTGCTTTTACCTGAGATTGATATTCTGTAAACATTTGTAGATCCTTCAGCAACAGACAGCATGTTTGGATAGTCACAACATTTAGTAGCGGCATGTGTACAGAAAAAAAAACTTGCTTTAGTAATTTGAAGCTGTTGCTGATATAAAAGAAAATAATGGGGTCAAGTTTTGCTGTGGTATAGAGCCTATGACTTCACTGGGTTAACTGCTGCTACTTCCGTGTAATCGAGCACATAACTTGGCTCAAACCCTGGGAGACTGAAAAGGATCACAGCAGCTACTGTATTAAGCCAATGTTCAAAACAGTTGGCTCACACTGAATTTCATAAGTAGATCATGTATTCAGAAGGCTTTAGCTGTATGGCACAGTCCACTGCAAAAGAAGAGATGGTGGGCGTACCTCTCTGTTTATCTTAACTAAAACAGTATGCCAGGAAAAGCTATCAAACATGGTATTGTGCCTACAATTGGCAGAACAGGTAAAATTTCTCTCTGTAGGTGCATGAGGACAAGCCCGGCGAGAGCTGCATGAAGGCTGCCCTTGGTTATCCTGGTTCCCATCCATGATGCCAGGAGCCCACAGCAGTGGGGCTTTGCCCTGGCTGTGCTGCAGTGGGGATGGTGCTGGTGTCAGCAGCCAACACACCTCCCTCGTGTCCCCTTGGGGGTGATAGCATCTTGCCAGCACCACTGGGACTGTGTGTGAGGAGTTCAGGTAGAGGTGGACTTAAAATGAAGAAGAGGATAGACATTGGTCTGAGAAAGCCCAAAATATTCACAAAAGCAGAATGGCTGCTGGAAGCCTCCTCTGGCATCCCCTTCCTGCTGCCCTGTGGGGCTGCCAGGCATGAAGGCAGCATTCAGTGACTGTGGTGGCTTCTGGAGGGTTGGAGCCGTGTCACATCACTGCCTCTGCCAGAGAGGCCTGCTCCCGCCCTGCTACTCAGTCTTTGAGGAGAGGTGTTCAAAATTGGTGATTCATGTTTCGCAGAAAAGCTTGGGGGGCAGAAGTCTATGTTTTCTGCTCTGTCTAGGGGAGGAGAAGGGGGTTTCCTGATGAAAGAAAGAAGAAAAGAAAGAAGGAAATAATGCCTTTTCAAGAAAAGGGTGCAGCAGGGGGTATGGCAGATGAGTATCTGTTTATTCCCAAGTTTGCTGGCAGTCCTACTCAGGCTGATGCCCTTTAAAAGACAGGCATTTTGGGACAGAACGTTTGACCATTCCTCGAGCACTTAGCAGGCAGGATTGTTTTATTAGGAAAGTTTACAGCTTCTTGTTTTCCCTCAAAGGCAAATGTGACTTTGTTGTTTTTAATTCTGTTGGGATTTCTCCCTTTTAATATACAACGCAGCTGTTAAAATAGCTGGGGCTGTCTAGGGCAAATCATATAGCACTTTCCTTGTTCAGATCTCAGATGGCTGCCTTTTTAGTGTCACTGCAGAATTATATTACAGGGCATATGAATAGTGCCGGTATTAGTGTCAAAATCAATTACCCAACCCTCCTCCTGCAGAGAAAGCTACAAACCTTAGGAACAATCTGAGTAATCCATTCTGGGTTTCTAATTCTGAGTAATGACGGAGGGCAGAGACTTGTGCTTGAATAAGTGCACAGGGTCTTTCTCCGTATAGTCACTCCTAAATGCATGCTCTTTACAGGAAAAAGCAGGCTCCCTGTGAAACCCTTTTTCATGCCAAATGGCTCGCTGCTAAGATTAATCTCTCATTGAATTTATACATTCTGTGTGGCACAGAGCAGCAGAGAAAGTTTAGCATTGAACAGAAAGCAAACTATGTATTGCTTAAGAAATGAATGTTGTGCTCCTGGATGGTGTGGATTGACTGCCTCCATCAATATATCTTGTGATACTGGTAATAAAAAATACTTCCATAGCCTTGTGCCTCCAAGGATCTCAAAGAACTTTGCAAATAGGGCAAAGTACTATTTCCTATTTTACAGCCACAGAAACCGCCTGTGAGAGAGGTTAAGCTTTTTGCCCAGGGACACAGAGGAGGCTGTAGCAGAGCCAAGATGGGGACCTAAATTTCCAGAGCTCCAGCGTTGTGTCCTGGTCACACACTGCACCAAAGCACAGCAGGAGAGTCTGCTCATCGCTGATTCTCAGACATCATCCATGAAACCTCAGGAGGTGGGATACAAAACCAGTATTGGTGCTCCTTGGCTCCCTGGTCTCTGTCCCAGTCTGTGGGCAGAGGTGCTGAGCAGGGCAGGATCTGGCCAGGGAGGATGCTCATGTCCTTCTGGGCTGGTGTGGTCAGCTCTGTTTGTAGGTGTCTGTGGAAGGAGAATGACTTTTGGTCTCTGCTGACTTGGAGAAAAGCTCAGAGCCTCACATCCAGTGTGCTCTGCCTCAAGCACCTTTACAAAGCAAAAATAATTATAAACTTATTACCTTAAATCCCGTAAGATTAGAGTAGTTGCATTCTTTTTTTCTTTTTCTAATCCAGTATTTGAGAAGGATTTACCTGTTTAATGTAACCATTTATTAGAAGCACTTGAATTTTTTTTTTTTAATTCATAACTCATTTGAAAAGAGAGCATATAGCTACAAAGGCCAGATTTTCAAATACAGGCCTGATTTCTTGTCAAATTCCAGTTGAATAAATGTCACATCTGAAAAACTGGGTCCCTGTTGAGGAGTCTGTGGCAGGGATTTAGAGATCTCTCTTCAGGCACCTCTCTGTAAAAAAGCACAGCTCTAGCCTGCACATTTCACAGGAGAACAATTTCTGTTCTTTCTTCCCCTCCCTGGCTGCTGTGCTCTGCAGCCCCCCAGGAAGGTCTCGCAGGCGTGAGGCTGCCCTGAGGGTCAGGGTAGTGGGGAGGGAGGAGGCTGGGAGGGGTGCGAGGGTGAGCTTCTGGTTTCAAACAGAAGTGCAAAGCCTTGAAAGGAGGGACTAAGAAGAAACAGGTGGGGGGCTAGGAATATAGCCTCTGAAGTTTATTTGCTTAACGAACAGAAGCCCAGGCTGTCAGACCTAGGTCAAATACTCCTCCAGTTTGGGTGTATTTATTTCATACGTGGTCTGTAACCCAACCTGATTCCTGGATTAAACTGCTGTAAAGTCCTGGCCCCCAGGAGCCCATTCCATGTTTGCCGTCAAGCCCAGCACATGCCAGGGCAGGACCTCGAGGGGCCACCTCGGTCTTCACTGGAGCCTTGTGTCATCAGTAAAGCCTGTAATTGTGGGTCCTGTCATTTCCAATGCAAGCCTCGCTGTTTACAGCTGCAAATCCTGACCGCAGATCCATCACTTAGTGGTCTTATTAATTGCAAGCTATGCCTGAAGGCTCCCAGGATAAGCTGCTGGGCGGGGGCACACAGGTGTTTGGCAGGCCACCATCCTGTTGGAGCCCGGGTGATGGTGGCAATGCTGGAGGACCACATCCACCCCATGCCAGGTCCCTTTGGGCTGCCAGCAAGAGTGGCTTTGTATTTGCAGGGAAGTTCAAATGTAGGTGTTGAGCAGAGGAGAAAGGGGTTTAGGACAGCCTGTCTCGAACAGTGGGGCAACACGGAGGGTCTTCAGTGGTGGGTGCCAGGGCGTTCGGGAGCATGGAGCTGCGTACTAAACTGTGGAGATCATCACGTAGTGGGGAAAGAGGGGCTTCACCTTCTTGCTTGTCTGTCCTGAAGTTACAGCACAAAAACTGCTTGAAAACCAGCAAAATAGCCCGAGGGAAAAAACCGACCACAAAATGAAGTGCTTATGCCAGGGTCACAGTCAACTAACGGGTAAAAGTTGCAGATCACGCATGGGAGTTCTGGAAATCTTTATGTGCTTTAAAGTTTTTAGGAGTGTTAACTTTTTAATCCAAAATGTTCAAGAGACAGTTAATCCTCCAGAATGAAGGCAGGGAAGTTTGAGCTGGCACAATGGTGGTAAAACTACCTGCACGCAAAAAAAGTTTTCTGGTTTCCCAGACATTTTTTGGCTGATCCTATTAATTCCAGTAAGGTAAACAGGCAGTGTGCTCCAGAGGCTCTCAGGAGCTGAAAAAAAATTGCATCTGAAAATTTGCATGTGAAAAATTGCATATATGCATTAAAATTAGAAAGGAAAGGAGGAATTAGCAGTGGGTTTCCTAAGACCAGCCTGAGGCTGGTGGTGCAAGGTAACTCTGTGGATTCTGTGAAAACAAGTTGAAACGAGGTGAGCAAAAGTATTTGCAGTCAGAAATGATGCGTGCCTCCTCATTAAAGAGAAGTCCTATCTTTACATTAAATTTGGGATACATGTTTGCTTTTGGGAGATGAGATACATTCGTGTCATGCAGAACAAACAATCAAGGTAACAAAAAGTTCAGGAGCTCTTATTTTTCATTGACCTAATTTAAAACAAAACAAGTTATTTGTGCTTTGGTATCTTGTTTTGTGGAGCTTTAGCTGGCACTTATTACCCCCATTACAAATGGTAAATTGCTATAGCTGATTTTCAGATGTAACTAGTCAGGACAGAAGAACTTGCTTGGGAGAGTCAGGAATTGGTGGATATTAGTTGTCACCAGTGGGAGCTGGATGGGCTCTGGCAGACCTGCTGTGGCTTATCTGTAATCACTATTGAAATATTCTGGTCAGGGCATTGGTTCAGAACCAGTGCATACAATAAGCACCAGCCAGGGGAAAAAAAAAAAAACTAAACAAAAACCAAACACAAAACAAAACCAAACAAAAAAAAACCCCAACCCACAATAACCTTAAATGTTTCTTTTTCTGTATACTATTGAAAGTTTTTAGCTGACTCAGGTTTTTGTTATGATGGGCTAGGTCATGTATAAGATGTACAAATGGGTTTTGTACATGCTAAATTTTTGTGTCTCACCTGTCTTTTAATCCTGGAAAGCTCTTTGGACCCTTCAGCTTCTTTATACAGCCCAAGTTTAAGTGGGGAAAAAATGTAGTTTGGTCCTGCTCATTTTAGGTCTTCAACTGCCTGAAGCCAGAGGGATGTGAGAATACCCATCCCTTTGCAGGGCTGTGCCCATTCTGCCTGTGCTGGCTGAGCCGCTACAGTTAGAAACCCAGGAAATCTTTGCTGCTCGCCATTTACTTTTGAGCTCATCGGCTGCTTCTTCATGGAGCTGATTTTGCCTGTTTTGTGAGTGGTGACCAGAATCTGGTTTTGTTTTATGTCCTGTAGGGTTGCTGAGCTGGAAGATGCACGTCTAAGATGGAAACTTCTGCTTCAACTGCTGCTGGGAAAAAAGAAGGGAAAGGTGCAGTTCTGGAGGGGAATGGCTTTACGGAGACGGGGAAGAAACCCACTCCTTTAGCAGCTGCAGGAGCAGCAGTGGCACAAGGAGGTACTTTATGTTTTCCACACTTTGAAAGCAGCAGGGGTGTTTTTCATTAGACTGTAAGAATTTAATAAGTATGGTGGCATCTGTCCTCCTGTGAACACGCTGAGTTTATTGGGGTTCTCGGCTGTCGGAGGTCACAGGAGCAGGGAGCTGTGTCACTGCATGGCATACAAATACCACTGCACTGTGACCAGTCACCGCTGCTGCCACAGAACAGGACTGGGGTGAAGGAGAGGACGGGGGGTGAGAGGTGGCTGTTGAAAAGTTGAGGCATCCCGTTACTACTTGCCGCTGGCTGACCAGTGCTGCGTGGTGTAGCAGCACGGTACCTGCTCCTCTGCCACAGAGGCGTGAAAGGGTGGCTGGTGAGGCTGTCTGGAGCTGGGGGAGCACCCCCTTACCGTGGTCAGGGAGGGGTATCGTGTGCCAGCTGTGATCCTGCTAATGAGCTAAACAGACTGCACCATCTTCAGCCATTGCTGCTGGGATTTCATGACTAGGGAGGAATTCGGGATTGTCCAGCCTCAGTGCAAGAAAGTTCACAAAGAAACTCCCCCATTTGCGTCCTCCCTGTTAGTCAAATAGCTCAAGTCTTCATTTCTTTTTCTGTCAGTGTTTTTGGCAAGATTTTCATCCTGCTGGTGTTGAAGTCCATTGGGAAGCTTTTGTGGACGCCCACGGACATGGGGTCGTTTTTGGTGGGTGTAACACTGGTGTGTGGGGGGATGTGCTGCTCCTGCCTCCTCCCACCGCTATGGCAGGTAAAATACAGCCGCATAAAACACATCCTTCTCTGGCACACAAGTGCTGGTGGATCTTCAAAGGGGTGCCGTGGCTCTAGCTGTGGGCAAGGCTGTGCCCACCAGGGAGGCACCACGCTGCCCTTGCTGGGGACTGGGACTGGGCGTCCTTTCTGGACGGGGTGTAAGGAAGCAAAGTTAGAAGGAGTTGCACCAGCTCGGAAGTGACGAGACATTCCAGCTGTGTAAACTTTGCAGGCAGCTTTTTTTTCTTTTCCTTTTTAAAATATACCTTATCGCTAGCCAGAGTCCGCCTCAAAATGAACCCTCCCCCTCCCCTTCCTTCACTGCAGGACGGTTTCTCATCACCCTGGGAGAGCAGCACGGCTCCTCTGTTTCTTACACAGCTCAGCTGGAGAGTTTGTGTTTTTTGTTGGCTGAGTTTTGATGATAGTTCCCAGCCCAAATTGCTTAAATCTGCTTTATCTCTCCTTCCTTTTCAACACCTTTGCTACTCAGTTTTTGTTTCCACATTGACCAGGGAAGACTCAGATATACAGAATAAGGTAGCAGCTGCTAGGTTATAATATATCAGATTACTTCATGTGTTTGATAAACTTTGTTAGCTTTCATTAGCCAAAGGAAAGTTTTTTTTTTCTGAAAAAGAACTAGAAAATATCTTACACAGAGTTGTAAATTGTTTACACAATTTCATGCTGCTGAATGGGTCTGAGCTACCTTCCTTGTGAGCGCTAGGGCAGAGTGGCAGAAAGGAAGGCTTGCTGGGCAGCAGAAATAGGGGAAAGGCAGAGACAGCAGCATGCAGAAGTTTGCCACCCCCAGCAGATTTTGATCCCTGTTGAAGAAGCACAAGCTGTAGGAACTATGAGGCAGCCTGCTTGAGGCATCACCTTAGTGACTGGCAGATCCAAAGGGGTGATTGGTGTCAACAAAGTCCAAGCATGTGCTAAAAATCAAAACCCACAGGCGTGCTGTTATGAATAAACACCTTCTCCCCACTTGGCACTTGCCTTGGGAGTGCCTCCACTGAGGAAGCAGTCACTGCATTTCCAGAGATGTGATGGAAATGAGGATAACTCTGAGGTGGAGAGTCCGTCAGCCAATTTGGCACCACCAGAGACTTGACTGGTTTTTAAGCATCCAGTATTATATATCCCGTTAGCAGTGTGCTCTCGCCTTTGCAAAGAATGATTTACAGGCTCAATATTTCTCCTTTTATTAAGAGGAAGTGGAGAAGTAAGTGGAGGATTGTTTGAAGATGTCAGGAGAATCGTGATGAAAGCATTGTGTAATGAGATGTAAAGAACGAAATCTATGTCATGCTGTGAAGAGGAGAGCTCGTAAATGACTTACACTGGCCAGCAGTGAAGCGGTTGGTGATTGGGTGCCGGCCCCTGGACTATGCAGGTGATGCACTGTGGTTCGGAGGGCTTTCCTTTGAATTCTGGCTAGACGTAATGCGTGCTCCTGAAAGGGAGCAGCATGGTGTGTGTGCTTGTAAGTAGAAAAATTAATACAAAGTTGTCTTCTAACACGAGTTAACTGCAAGGTGTGATTTAGCAGATGATAACAAAAAGGCTGGGTAGCGACAAGACTGTACTTACGTGGTATTCATGCTAATATAACATATTTGATTCCCTAAACTAGTGTAATTACTCATAACAGGCCAGGAATATACATATTTATGCTCATAGTCTTACAGAAGAAAGCACACGAGGCACAGAGATAAATTCTGATGTTGAGCTTGAGGAGGGGAGTAGCTTTAAAGGGAGGGCCTCCGAGCTCCCCACCCTGCTTTGGGGCCACATGAACAAGTCTTTATTCTCATCCAAGACAAACTCTTGATTTTATTTATCGTAGAGGTTTTATTCTTTGTACTAGCATGTGAGAAAGTGGCAGCTAGTGCTGCAGATCACCAAGCTGCTCTCCAGAGCCAAACAAATGTAATTTGCAACACATTTCTTCTCCTTTATTCTACTGAGTCGCACAGATGGAGTGCCAACATAGCGTGCTTCTCAGATCCTAAGGTTTTCTTTTTCCCTTGTAGAAATGAATAGATTCATAAGGTTTTATTTACAGTTAAGATAATTGAAGCAATAAACTGAATATTAATTAAATAATTGAATAGCTATTTTATTATATTATTATTTAGACTATATTATTATAAGGTAATAACATGTCCAGTCTCCTTTTCTAGTTTTCTTGCTTTGGGTATTTATTCCAAATGTTTTCAGCCTTGAACAAATTAAGTCATGGCTGTAGGAAAAGAGATCTGTATTGTTGACACTGTCAGTGGAAAAGAGTCCTTTAATACTAACAATCTGCATCTTGTATTTTTAGTCTACTGAAGCTGCCATGTTAGAGATCTTCTGTGACATTTTTTTATAGTAACTCATTGATCAGATGTTCAGAAATTGGCCTCACAGAAATGACATCAGGGAAGTCTCTCCTAATTCTCTATCTTTCCATAAATCATGCCGGCCAAGGAGTCAAAGCTCCTCTCTTGTGTTTCGGTAGGTGCACGTGTGTCTGTGTGACAGATAGAAGCTGGTTTTAATGACTGTATGTAGGAGCTATAGACAAGTCAGATCTGCAGAAGAGCCTCACACTTTCAGTGCTTCCACTTCTGGAAGGGTAACCCGTAACACTCATGTTTAGAAAACCCATTTGCTGAATGCAAAAGTGCATATTGCTGCATAGGGTAGGAGACTTTGGAGCAGAGCACTACATGAGAGAGACTGGGTTGTGTCCTCCAGGCTAGCGCTGCGACGTCCTCTGTATCAGCACGCATGAGGAAGCCTGGGCGCGTGGCTGGAGGAGATGTTTAAATGAGCTACTCTTTCAGAGGCTGAGATATTTAGGAAGATGGGTTTCTCATCTCGTAATAAAAATCAAATACAAATTCTCCTAAATGCTAACTGCCTGACTTTAACAAGGCCCAGAATGCACCTTTCCTTCTCCACCCCACCCTCCCCACGACACAAACACCAAGTGCCCAAATTGATGGTGTTTATGTTTGAAACATTTTTCTGATGTCTGGCTCTGTCAAGACTAATTTTAGTATTTCTAAAGCTGGGTAAAAATACAGCCTCATTACTTTGATGTCAGAGCATAGTTTACTATTAGTATATTCTGGGGTTTATCATTTTAGTCATGTTTAACACGGCTGCAGCAGGCATGCACTATTAAATCTGGCTTATTTTACATTCCTGTCCGAGATTATTTATTTGGAACAATTTCCTCTCTATCAAAAGACACAGCTAATGCTGAGTTTTAATGTGTTATTTACACACAAAATAACCTATTTACAACTCAGTATCTGCCGCAGGGAGAATGAATGGGGCAGTGCTCCCTTCATCCTGTTGTATCTGAGTTTAACAATCTGGATTGCTAATAGAACCATTTATCACGGGGTGGTAATTTATTTTATGTTAGCTGCACAGGTCTCCCTGCCTCTGATCTATGGAAATACTTTGGATATAATGAAGTTCAACAAGTCATTTGGTGTAAACATGGGGAAACCAAGCTGCAGAACCAGTAAGATTCTGGCTACACTTTTTTTTCCAGGAGTTAACGACTCTCCTCTGATATTAAGGCTTCAGTTGATGAAATACAGCTCTTTGCCCTGCGTGCGCCATAAGGGCAGAGTGTGGGGCTTTTCTGCAGTGGATCAGAGATTGGGATGGAGTTTGGTCACTTGATTTATGGGCTGAAAAGCTCAGTGCTGCAGAAGTAGCACACTCAGCCCTTTCACAGGCAGAGGAGAAGGGCAGGGAGCACCTCCCATCGCTCTCCAGAGGTCTTCTGTAAGCAAGCCCCGAGTGGCGTTGGCAGGGAGTCCTTGTGCAGTTCAGCTTGTCTCAGTGCTGGATTATGGGAAGACCATGTAAATGAAGAGGAGGAAATATGCCAGCATCCCACCAGACCTCAGCGTGCTGAAAAAAATATATAGTTTGTGTGGCCTGAGACTGAGACAAATTAGAAGGAGAACAGCCCCTATGAAGTCATCTCCTCTGTCCGCCCTGGAGGGGAAGGGATCTCCAAAGAATGTTTTTCATTCAGTTGTTCACATTTTCCAGGAAAAGGAATATAACCAGTACAAGCACGTTCTTAGCTTCCCTGCCCTGTATTGCTTTGCTGTATACAACTTAAAATTTTGAGATATGTGGTTACCAGAAAAGTCTGGGTTAGCTGTGGGCCGGGATGGAGGGCAAGTGGTTAAACAAGAATGACAGGAAAATCCTGGAATTTAAGACTGCTAAATTCTCCTTTAGGCTGTTAAATTCTCCTGACAGCCACTGTGTATCCACTGCGTATAGCTCAGTGGCCCCTGCCTTGGGTAGGGCTTTGGTACAACACTGCTGTAAGAGTGATAGCAATTAAGAATTGTATTTCTTCCTCAACATTTCCATCAGTCTTCTATAAACATAATTCTGTTGAGTCTTAAAGTGGGTTTCTTTGTCACCATAGCCCTTCTGGCTGGTCAGATTGCCTGCAGGTCTCTCGCGTGTACCCACTTGTGTCCCACCTGGGCAGCCGCAGGTCTCAGATGCTCAGACTGGTGCAATGCTGAGGATGCTCCTCGGTCACAGGATATCAAGGCCTGTGACTAGCTGCCAGCTTTGAGTCATGCTGGTTACCTGATGCCTGGTCTTTGGAATAGTTTAGAGGAATCTATGTAGAGAAGGATGAAGTTAAAGCCATGCCACCTCATTTTTATATTCAGTGAGCTGTATCTTGTGTGTGGGCGTGGTGGAGTGCACTCTGGGAGCAGCAGGTTTATTTCTTCAGCTACATACATTAGAATTTTACTAGTTAAAATTGCCACAAACTGTGCCACAAAAAGCACATCTTCTGCCTGCCCTCTTTCCTCTATCTGTGGTTTGTAATGCTGAGCCTCTCTAGTATCTTCTCTAAGATAGTCAGCAGTGCATTTTTGTTGGGTAACCATTTGCTTAGCTTAATCAGATGGACTCCTTGGCCACTTGGATTTTTTTCCTCATGGGGAAGCCACCTTCCCCAGACCCTGTACTGGGTTTCTTGTGTGGTAGCCAGCCCTGTGGGCAAAGTTGCAACCTCAGAGGGGATGACCATTCATGTTTACAGACTTCTTGGTTCATATTGTGTAGCCCTTACAGATGATGCCAGAGTCCATTTCACCAAAGCATTTGATGATGCAGCAACTTCATAATATCAGCCAGCATTCACTGATCGTGTACAGCACCCCAAATTGTCATACCAACAGTTCCTACAGTTTCAGCCCATTACAGATGCTAAGGCACTTTGAAGATGGAATAATTTAATCTCATCCCTAACCACGTTGCAGGATTACACACCAACTTGAAAAGCTTTTATGGGTTTAAAATGAAAAAAGGTGTTCTTCACAGGCTGGTTCTGGCAGTGGTGATCCCAACTACTAAGTACCACCTGAAAGACCTTTGTATTTTGTGTGTGTATTGTTATTAATAATACTTGTAATAATAATAGTTTCCACTTTTCTATGGTTTTGTAAATGCTAAAAGCTTATTCTGGCAAGTACTGATCTATCTTCTTTTCCATGGATCCAGTTTAGACTTCAGCAGAGTGCCTCTCAGAGGGTACCTAAATATAGTCTTTCTAACCGATGCTAAACTTACCTATTTGTGGATTGGTCATTTATAGCCAAGTAAGAAAATAGAGATATTTATCATGATGCTTTCCTGGACTGTCTCCTCTGTGCTGCCAGCATGTCCTCATAGTTTGAATTTTTAGTGCCTTTGTCAGCTTTTTGCCTGAACATCTAAGAATTTGCGCAGGTTTTGTAAATTAATTCTCCCAACACCATCTATTAACTGTGGCATTTGAGCCTGCCATAATCATGGGGGACCAGGAATGGAACTTGTTTTGTCTCAGGTTGTCTGACTAAATGTTAGGTGTCTAGTTTGGGATCCCTTTGCATTAGGATGAAGTGGATCACATTGTGGAAGTGCCTGCTTTGTTCACTTGTGGGCTTCGTGCCTGATTAAAGTTGGCTAAGGTTAGGTGGGCAAATCCCAGTCTTCCTGATTTGGCCAAAATTGCATAGCAGGGTTAAAGCAAAGAAACAAGGTGGGAGCAGATTAATGCTTTAAAGCCCGTCATTCACGTTCATCAGCCTGTAGCCTGATGAGCAGTCTGAGAGCCCTGCTGCCAGCTCTGAACTGAAATCTCGCCCCACAGATTCTCAAGTCAGAAGGAAACTTGACGCCCAAGTGTCAACACAGCTGGGGGAGCTGCTTCCCAGAGCTGCTCCAGCGCTACACCAGCATTGACATATCTAGTGTTTTAACAGCCCGTTCAGAGAGATGGGCAATTTAAAATTTCCACTAAAAAGACAATGAAAAAAAAAATAGTAAATTCTAAAGGTTTCAAAAGGAAAAAAATAACCCGAGTGGAGGAAGGCTATTAATGCAAAAGTAAATAATTATGTTAAGGGAAGCAACTAGAGAGGCCAGTTGTGTAAATCACTTTAAGGGGAATAAGCCTTAGATAAAATCCATTCTTTTATCACACAGATTAAGTCTTCCTTTTGACGCTAAATAATTGATAAGGTTTGGCAGAGTGTTCCACAGCTGCCTGTCTGGAGCAGTGGGACTGCTCCCAGGGTCAGACAAGTGGCAGAGAAAAATGTTCTTAGAAATGCTGCGCATCTAATACCAGCACCAAGAAATGGGGCTTGCATTCCCGGCACTTCCTAAAGAATGTCTATGTGGCCTTGAGAAGACAGCCATGGACCTCAGAGCAAAAGGAGGACTTGGCACTGCTTGTCTCATCCTTCAGCTGAACACCATTAAACCAGGCAGTCTGTTTTCTTGGTTTTCTGTGGCAAAGAGCAAGGTGCAGAGGCCTGGGAGGACACAGCCTTTGCCTCTGCACTGTTTTTAATTTTTTAGGTTTTTTTTTTTAATTAGCATGAGTTGTGTTCTCTGGTGGCTTCTGGGAGCCCAGATCCTGTAGGGGTTTGTCTTCCATTGATCAGCCCCAATAGTGCCTGAATGCTTCAGTCTCTTGCTCTTCTCTCCACACGTGAGCATCCTGGTAAAACAGGGAGATGTCATTGCTCCTATTCTGCACACAGGGGACACAGAGGATTTTCCAAGGCAAAGGTGGCTGTAATGGGTTTAGCTATTTCAAAAGATGTCAAGAACTGGTTACCTCTGCAACTTTGGAAGTTCATAGGAGGTGTATATGGGACATCCATCATGGTACAGAGGACTTAGCCCGGGTCCCTTGGGTCACCATGTCCACTAGCAAGTCCTTCCTCTCTCAGTAATAGGCCATGTAATCATGACCAAATGACTCAAGTTCTCATGCCCATCTGCCAGACAGAGAAGTTATTTCTTTCCCTTCAAGGAAAGTTGAGCCCAAGTTGTCTATGGGCTTTGGAGAAATTGTCTCCATCACCTTTGGAGAACATCATGTTGCGGCAGTCAGTACCATTTCTTTTGTTTTCATAAGGGTATGAAAATGTTCAGTGGCTCTAATAGGATATTACTGAATTTAAACTCGTTTTTGGCAGTGCCTTTGTCCAGTACTGAGCACAGTGGACTCATAATTAGAGGGCTATGTTTTTGTTTTTTTTTTTTTTTCTAGAACCAAGTGGGACATAACTTGCAGAAACCTTAAATTCTGAAATTAATCAATATCCCATGAAACCTGTGTGGGCTCTACGTTTGGCAGGATGAGTTCTCTGATCTTAATGGTAAAGACAGAGAATAAACCTCAGCCAAGATTTTAAGTTTAGCTCTCGAAGGAATGAAGTGGATATGGTCTCTTCACAGTAACTGGTTTAGGATTATGTTAAGCTTGTGAGTTTACATGTGTGGTGTAGCACTGGGTGTTCTGAGACTCCTCTGTTGGGTTGAAATCAGGCAAACCTTGGTGGAAAGAACTGACCGAAAATTTGGGCACATAAGCTGACAGGATCCAAAATGAAAATAAATTAAAAAAAAAATCAGGTGTGATCCTACATGAACACAAATGAAAAAGATTTCAAACAAACTGGTCTGAAATAAATTCTGACTTTCCTACAGTTTGTATAGAGCACTCCATGGGGTTTTTGTCTTTTTCTTTTTTTATACATCTTTCCTTCTCCTGGAATCTCAGAGATTTTTAAGACTGTATTCCATTGAAAATGCTTCAAATTTTAACTGAATTGTAAATAAGAACAGGAGTATTGCAAGCAAAATATTTATATTTACTGCCACTAATATCAGATTTTTAAAATACAGCAACATTTGCAGGCATTGAATGGTGCCGTTTTGGCCAGAAAGCTGTTCTGTTCTCTTCCATGGATCAGCTCCTGACTCTGACAGATTTTCAAAAAAATCACAGCTTGCAACAGATGCATCCTTAAGTAAACAGTTAAAGTAGATGTTTTGATTACTTCAGTTGTATTGATAGAAAAGATCAGTGTCTGAGCATTCCTGAAAACCGTCCAATAGAAGAAGGATCTTCCTGTAAGCCCCTGGTCCTGTTTGCACTGCTTCAACAATAGTTTAATCATTTAAACAGAACAGAGATACTTCTGCCCCTAACGGGATGCTCTGAGCCTAGAGAGTGGGAAGGGCTCAGCACTCCTGACCCTGGGTCCAAAGTGTTGGGAAACATTTAGATTTTCCCCAAGCAAAATTTCTTGCTCTGTTTGTGAGGGGGGAAAATGATCTTTCTCTGCTCTTTTTTTCTGTCTGAGGCTCACCTTGGTTGGTGGCTGCTTTTTGTGGCATGGACCAGCAGTGATAGGGGGAACTAAGCAGCATCCTCTTTTGCATGCTGGCTGGTGTGAATGTGTCCTGTGTGAATGCTTGCAAGCACGTTCTTTGTGAGGCTGGAGGTTAAGCTAAATCTTGTTCATATCAGTTCACAGGTAAAGCTGGTGGTGTTCTTTCTGAGGCGTTTAGAGTCACTTTAAAGTAAAAACAGTGAAACACAAAGGTGAGGACTTTAGGCATTGGTGTGCACGTTCCATTTTAATGAGAGGAATTATGATGTGTTGTGGGAAGCTGACCTGACTCCCAGAGGCTGCTTGTGTGAAGGTACCCATTTTTTTGGTGGCTCCCTATGGAGAGGGCACAGAACTGAGCCTGGAGAAAATTAGTTTCAGTTCCTGATCCAGCCCCAAGCTTCCTTCATGATTTTGGGAAAGCTGCTTGACTTCCCTTCACTCCCCCATTTATATAATGAACTCACATCATTCTTTGGGCCTCCAGGCCCATCCATCAGCATCTGGTTAGCCTGTTTATGGCATTAGTCATACTGAGGCCCTTAATGGCTCAGACTGCTTAGAGGTTGCTGTTCCCCCCTCCCCACCACCTGCGAGAGGATGCTGCTGCCCCTGGGCACTGTGTTACAAGGGTGACCTTATTCGTACATCTGAGTTGTCAACCTGCTGCTGTCAGAGGGGTCCAGTAAAATAGATTTGCAGGGTTAGGGATGATGAAATTAAGTTCTTATAGCAAAGTCATTTTCAGTATCTATAGTGGGGAGACCGTTTGGGGTGCATAGAGATTGACTGCATTCCAAGGGCTTACACCATGCTGTGGAGCAAGTTTTCCAGGTGATCTTACCTGGCAAACTCAGTTGGAGAAAATTGGATGGTTAATACTGTGTAAATATTTTGTATTGAAATGAGAAAATGAATTTTCCCAGTTTGAGAGGGTTTCCTGCATACAAAATCTGTGGGTGGGGTTCATCAAATGGTTTGCTGAGGCTGAAGTACCTGGACCGAGTTTTGAACAGACCTGGATGAATTTACAGAAACCACGCAGAGCTTCAGGGTTTCACCCTGACCCAAGCAATAGATAGTGGTTTTGTCAAAGTCTTTTGTTATTAGACTCGTAGGAAAGGTGTTGTTCTAGGGACCAGGTGATGGAAGGAGAAGAAAATCACTGACGTGGGATGACAGACAGCTTCAGAGAAAACCTGTTTCAGTTTTCCTTCCCATTAGCCCTCTGTGCACTTACTCCGATACCGTAATCAGCTGCAGAGGAGCTCACAATACTATTGTTTGGTGCAGTTTTTTCCCCTTTAGAAAACTCGGGAGAAACCTTCATGTGCTGTTATAAAGACATCCGTAGAACATGTTTATTGCAGGGTCCTGTGTTTCAAATGCTGGAGCAATGACTCTTAAAATAGATACGAGATGGCTGAATATGTGAAAAATCATTTGCATGTCTCTTTCTGAGCTTGGTGTGTGCTGCATCACTTCAGTAAGCAAGCTAAAAGTGTTGGGAGGAAAAACAAGAGTTTTGCAAACATCTGTGCTTCTTTTAATTCCACTTGAAACAATGTCTTAGTAGCTAAAGGAAGATCCAAGGCTATCTTTTGACCACATACAGTCACTGACACTTGAAACAGGCTGGATTTATATGTAGTTACTAAAAAATATATAGCAAAATGAAAGTCTCAGACACTGAGTTCATGTGCATTGCCCATTGTAAAGATAACTAACGGCTGTTATAAGATCACTTAAATGGTTACCTTTGGGACATAAAAAGGATCTTTGAAGACAGTAAGTCTTAATACAGAAATGTTTACTCATAAAAAATACATTTGGAATGGAGGAGGGGAACACATTTCCTACTAATGTGGTTTTTGCCTTTTATGGCAGGTTGTAGCAGGTCTTTAACCTCTGTAGCACTTGAGTGAGGATAGAAATGAACTTCTCTAAGTATCAGCCCAAAGGGTCTTTCCTCATTGCCCGTATCTCCAATGTCTCTTGTAAAGATGGTTTTAGTTTATTCTTCCTTTCTGTGACCCAAATGAAAAACTATTCTTTTCCAACTTCAAATTCTTCCAGTAGTTAAGTCCTGAGGGCAGAATAGAAATGTCCTCCTGAATTTGGTTCATTTAACCTTGTGTTTTGTGAGATACAGGGCTGGTGACCCAACCATGCTTAGACACAGTGGGAATTTGAAAGCTATGTCAGCCGACTAAGGCATGAGAACAGAAGATAGAATTGGCCCTTGAATGCCATGGCTGTAGATACCACAAAGGAGGGATGATGTTTCTCCAGATGCTCACAAAGGCTGCTGATGTGCAAGCTCAGCATTCCCAATCTGCCTCTGACCACGCATGAAGCGTGTGGTAGCTCATGTTGCTTGTGACTTTGCTGGTAACAGTTCTGCTGGTAATATTTAACTACTTCTTTTAGACAATTGTTATGCTCCTAAGTGAGGCAAAAAGTGCTGTCAGAAGTATTTGATTGGTGCTGTGTGGACCCATAACTAGGGAGGATGTGATTTCTGCTTCAGAGTTTTGCAAAATTATTACTAGATGGGGTAAGACATAAGGTGCCAGCAGTCTCGGAGTGGTAGAGAGAAGTTCAGAGTCTTATGGAAACCATGGTGGATTATGGTCAAAAGTATTTGCTCGAATAGGGTGATCTACAGAGCAGCAGAGGTAGCCTGGACCGGAGGAGTGGGAGGAAGGCTGAGTTTTGTAGAGGGATTGGAAGGCCTTTGGTCAGCTGTTGTCCAGAGATGTGAGGAGCAAGACTGTAACAGCAGGGTTTGAGGCAAAAGAGAACATTTTGTGGGTTCTTCAAGAGCAGAACTTGGTAGCAAAGAGAAAAGTCATGAAGTATTTGAGAGGAAGCTTTACTTGCTCATAGAAGCTTAAGAAGGAACTGGCTGGGTGAAGAAAAAGACAAACAGTAGAGAAGCTAGAAAAAAGTCCATGTTTGTTGGGAACATCTTCCCAAGCTGACATGCCTGGATTGCTGATGAACCTTTTCTCTAAGCCCATGGCTAAGTGCAAATTTATCCCTCCACATGGCAGTGACAGGGCAGGACTATTGGTGGGCTTTGTTATTGTTATTCCAAAACATGATGCTCATCCAGGCAGTAATCCTTTAGGTAAGTATCAGAAATTAGGTTTTGAGTCACATACTGACCTGTCTCTGTAGTTAGTACAGCATGTTCTGTTCATGTAATGAGACAGAGGACAGATTAAATGAAAGGCAGGATTTTCACTCAGGAAATTGGTATGGTAATGACAGATATGGGGTCTTGGCATGTTTCGGATAGGCTTCATCCAACCTTTTCAGGTAGCAGATACAAGCACGGCTCTTGCTTATACTCACCCAGTCAAGCATGAGGAGGTAACAAGCCCTCCAGGGAGTCTGGTATTTAATATCTGCCAGATGCCTGCTGGAGAATACTAATGCAGATCCCAGGTTTAGCGTGCCCTGGGAATGCAGATGGTTGGTAGCAACATGCCTGACCCAACAGCCACACCTCCCTTAGCTCCATGGCAGAGCTGGCTGGATTTTTGTCCCCTGCTATTTGGATTTAAAAGTGATGGCTTGGTCAAAGAAGTTTTTTGCTGACTTTCCTGGGAGATTTTCTAGAGGCTTAGTGGGCAAGAGAGGGAGAGACACTGAGGTTTCCGTCAGGGTATCACATCGGTGGGTAAGGGGAACAACAACCTCAACTGCCCCAGACGTCACTTGGGCCATGCTCTCAGGCAGGACGAGACAAGTTCTGTGACTCTGTGAGGGCCACGGGGAGGGTTTGTGCTCGAGGAGAAGCTTAAGCCAGCTCCTGCGGTGTTCACATCCCCTCTGAGACCACGGCCAGGGGAGAGGGCGGGTGGCATCCAGTCCTGCCGCAGCCCTTGTGGGACGCCCCAGAGATCCCACAGCTTGTCCTCAGGCTGGAGCAGGGAAAGGACTTCTATGAATCTTGCTTTCTTACCAAAAGAAGAGAAGGAAAAAAAAATAAATAACCCCTGCAAGGCTCCATATAAATCAGGGCAATAAAACTGCCTGTGGTCACGATCAAATTATACGGTCTAAATCTATATAAAAGAACTGGAGCAGTTTCAGTCCAGCACTAATGTCCTCGTTGCTGTAAGCAGCAAAGGGGGGGTGAGGAGGAGGAGGAAGGGAGGGTAGGCACTGGGCTCCCAGAACCAATGCACCAGGGAAACAATTTGCTGAGGTGGTTGAAGTACATGTTTTCAAAATCTGTTTGTGTCTATAAGGGTTTGAGAAGAGGATGTCGTCTGCTTACTCGGTAACTTGTGTGTGGCCTGCGAGTGGTTTCAGATGCTTGGCCAAAACCAAATAATCTCTCCTTTTAGGAAATTTGAAAAGTATGTGTGCATCCCAAAAAAGAACAGAGATTTGCAGTGACGTCCCGTGCTCCTGCTGCGGCGTGTTGTGTAATCGTGGCACTGTGTGTTGGTGGAGTGGGGACAGAGGGATTGCTGAGCCCTCTCTGCTAGAAACAGTGACCAGATATTATGATTTGGGCTTTCATGAGACACTGAGATAATAGATTGTTTTTAACAGGAGAAAAGACTACTGGTGTATGTCGTATCTCTTCAGAATTGAGCTGAATACTGCAAAAATGTCCAAATTAGGACATGGTACTTACTAGAAGTGAAGTAATAGAACTAGTGAACTTTCGCAGTGTGAGAAGAACTTGCAGATAAAGTCGAAATTTATGATGGTGTAGGAGATTTTTAAACTGAAGGCTGTGGCTTCTTTTCTGAGCACCCTGGCCATGCTGACAAGTCTATAAATCTCTGTGGTGTTTGGCTAATATCCTGAGGATCTGCATTGTCCTCCTCAAAAGTGGTAGCTGCCTTCAGTGTTAATTAAGGGCTGTATTAGGGAAGTGTGGTGGGAACGAGAGGGGTCTTTCAAGTCTGACAGCCACTGCTTTCAGAGGAAATGAGTGAAGAGGCTGCATGCATGCAGCCCGAGAGCTGGAGAGACTCCTGCGCCCTGCGTCTGCGCAGCAGCTGTGCGGGGCCAGCCAGAAGGTGTGAAAGGCTCATCGGCTGGTGGGAAAGCATCAAATCTCCTGGGGCAAGGGGAAAAAAAGAAAAACTGTGAAGCTAAAGGCAGTAGCGGGTTTGGGCACAGTCCATTGAAGACAACTGCAGACTTAAATGAAGGAAATGGCACCAAGAAATTTAATAACCCATTATATTTATGTAGCACACTTCATCCTCAAAGCATTTTATGAACTTAATGATGTGCAAACTATGTGCACACGTATCCTTTCATCTGCCAATGACTGTAACTGCCTTCAGTGTGAAGCCTGATGATGGCTGCTTTGCAGCATCTCAAAGGTATAGAGGGCAGGTGGAAAATGCCTTAACTGATTGAATTGGGAGCAGGCAACTTTGAAGAAACTAAATTTAACCTCTGGGCAAGACAGAGGGATTGGGAACAGTTGTGCTGGTGAAGGGCATGAGTGGCAATATCTTCTGTGACCACAAACAATTAGTGATTGGTCTTTTAGAGATCCCTCCAGACAGAACTTTCTTTAGGGAAAGCTGGAAAATTAACCTTAGCTGGCTAGAAATGTGGTATGAGCTTTCTTCAGTGCCACTTGGCAGTCTTCCACCTCAGAAAGTACTTGCTGACTCCTACTTGCGTGAGCTGTTTTTCCACCTGAGATCCAACAGGATCAAATAACAAGGTTCTATGGATGGTGATGTGATGATGTCCATTTCTTAAATTTTCCCCCTTAATGGCATTCTTGTCTCAAAGGAAGGGTGTTTATTTTTGAAAAGGGTCAATTAGCAAGCATTAAAGATCCTAGGCGATGTACAAGTTGATAGTATTTCCAAGTTGCCAGGAAATAATAAAAAAAAAAAGCCGCACCAGCAGCTTTGCCCCTGTTATCTTCCTGTGGAAGTTCTGTATTTTCAGACATAGTTTTCAGTCACCCGCCCTGTAAGAGTTTTGGTGTGCTGTCTAATCTCCCAACTTAATGAGTTCTGCAGGGATGCACCATGATAGCTAAAGATCATTTACCTGAATTGCTTTTTAATTTCTGGAATGGGAAGCTGCTTGTGCAGCAGGATAATTACATTATAATTTACAGCAATCCAAAATCAATAAATTTAGTCATATTGGGATAGAGAAGGAGGGTGAAGAGTTCCCCCACCATTAAATTATTTCACACTCTGTACTTGATGTTCCAAGAACTCAACAATAAACTTTGGGGGATGGGAGAGAGGAGCAGAGAACCATTGGCTTCCTGAGACTGGCCAGTAAATCAGCTTTGCCTGGTGGTTTCTATAGTGAAATAACACATGGATGTGTTTGCAGAAGAGGAAAAGTGTGGCAGACAACGTCCTCTTTCTGATTTATTTTAATTCCGGAGTTATTAAAGGAGAGAAAATGCTTTGTACGCTCTGACCCCTTATTCCAGTGAGGAAAAGCTGATGAGCCATTGCCAGCTGCAACCTAAACCCAGGCATCCGCCAAGCTCTGCTGCCCTCCTGAATGTAACAGCAGAGTTGAATAATTATTGGGGTAAACCACTGTGGGAGCTGGTGGGCTTTCAAGCTCTTGATGTCTTCATCAAGATGAGATTGGAAGCTTTTCACCAAGTTAGTATTTTTGCCATGTACACGTTATTGGGCTTATTACAGGGAGAAATTGATGAAAGCCCGTGGGGTGTGTTGTGAGAACAGGCTCTGTGGCCTCTGTGCTTCCTCAGTTTAAGAGCCTCTGCTCCTCCCTGCCCCATACCCAGGAAGGGACCACATGAGGTATGGTCTTTTTTTTGGAGAGTCTTTAAAACCCAGCAGTGCTCTGGCTGCTGGAAGCACTACAGGAGGAGGGAGGACCTTTGTATCTGCTGCCAGCACCTCTTTGGTGCAAACCAAACCCTGGTAACACCATCTGGCTGACCAGGGCCACTGGGCCAGCAGTGTCCACAGTGCTCCATGTTTTCCAGGGTCCATCCAGGAGTCAGGTTTGGTTCCTGCAGGCAGGAGGAACGGCAGATAGACACAGGTAGCCCAAACACAGCCTGCATGATTTAAGAGAAATATTATTTGAGTAGACAGTTCAAAGGGGTTCAGTTGGGCACATGGAGAGGGGAGCTGTGGTTTTGGTTTGGGTTTGGGGTTTTTTTTTCCTTCTATTTTCTTTAAAAGAAAGCTTCCTGGTTGTATTAAATCTCACCCATGTCTTCACTGAGGTATAGCCTGCTGAATTCATCTCACAGGAAGATGTATTAGGCATTTCTGGACTTCCCTCACTCAGTGTGACTCGATTTTATTTTTCCTTTGAAACCACAGAAAAGCTGTCGATGCTGCACCCAAAAAAGGATGTTGTATGAAAGGAAATCACTTTGTCTCTTGTATTTGAGTAGGATTATGATCTGGCATGACCTCATTATGGGTTAGGCGAGGATATTTCTGGAAATACTAATTAAATACTTTTTCCATCCCTTGTGCCCTTGTAGCATGTGTAGACTTTATAACAAGAGGAAGAGAACAAAAGCAGTCTGCAAAGAATCTTTTCTAGCTCTTTCTCCAGTCAAATGAAGGAAGTACATTTACAGTCATGGTAGCAATATTAGAAGCTATTAAAGTTTTCTTAGTTGTGATGAACTAGAGGAACATAATCATCTGAAAGAAGAGAGTAAAGCTGGGACTCTGCAGGCGCTTTTGTCTTTGCTTGACTTCAGGAGTCTGAATAATTCTTGTAATTTCAGCAAGATCACTCTGGATTGCTGAAAACATCTTTCTTTCTCTGCAGTGTTTTTTTTTTTTTCTTTTAGTTTTTGTTCACATTCAGCAGTAGTGCACAGCCCCACAAACCATCTTATTGGCAAAAGCTGATGGTGAGCTGTGGCGTGGGTTAGAAATCTGTTACACTGGCACAGCCAGGGAAGAAACTACCTGGCACCATGTCCTAATATATTTATTAATGCATATCCTCCTGTTATTTCTTATGGTCTTGTTCTCCTCCTGGGCTTGCCCATTTTGGTCCGAGAGCCATGTCCTCAAATTGTGGCATTTCATTGAGTTTCAGCAGTTCTGAATCCAGCCCTGACTGTCTGAGCTGTTTCCTATTGAGGTCAGTGGGAGTCTTCCAGTTAACATCAATGGGAGCTGGACTTGGCCACTGGCAAAATGTCTTTAAAAGTTGCCTTCAGCAAATAAGCTTGTAAATGCTAACACTAAAATAGCAACGTGCAGGCCCAAATATGTCTGTATTGAAAACATGTGCTGTCAGATAAAAATGTGTTCTTACAAAACCTTCAAACATCATCACGTGGAGGTTGTAAATATTTTTTTTTTAATTGTGAAATTATTTTGATTGTATATTTAGCACTTTGGTTCACTGCCCTGTTATGTGGCACTTCACATAGGGTTGAGTCTAACAAGGCAAACCGCTGATTTGTCTGAACAATCAGTCGGTGGTTTTTGTTTTCAGTTATTGTTCTAAATCCAGGGACATGGTGGTTCTTTTTCCTGTGAATGTGAGATTTTCTCCAAATAACAGTATTCCACTGGTATGTAACAATATCCAGTCCTGCATTTTGTTCAAAGTCTTATTGTCCCCATGGATATGAAATGAGACTGCTATATAGGAGCCAAAGGAGGGCAAGGGATGCTTTCTCATGTGAAGTTCAGGAATTGCTTCTCGACCTGAAAGTGCCTCACTTTTCATTGTAATATCACAAATGGAGAGAAGATGTGGGGGATTGCCCACATTTCTACACTTTTTGTCTCTCTGCCCTTCGCAATGGTTAAGGTAAAGGAAAACTCTGGTTAGGGTGGCTTGGGGCAGCCGGTGAGTGGACAGTGGCCGGCTGGTTGCTTGCTTTGCACTGCTGTGCATCTGCTGGAGCAGTTTGTCTGTCATCAGCATCCTGAAGTGCTCACTTGAGAGAGTGATGGTTAAGGCAAATAGAGCTGGGTGATGGCTTTTAAATGCCTGCTGTAAATTGTCAAGCCCAGGAGTAGCTTGATAACTGATAACTTGACTCAAGGCAAAGCAGGGGCAGCTGCGGAAGTGGTAACTCCATCAGCCATCCCAAGCCCTGCTCCCTCTGCCTGTCGGTGAGCCAGTGGCACCTGGCCTTCAGCAGAAGAAAAAAAATTATCTGGGTTCATCTGAGATTGCTTGTGTAATCATCTCCATCCTCCAGATTCAAGTCAATAATGTTTGAACACTCCTCCCAGTCATGCGAGTGATGCAAATGCTGTTATTGCCTTTGTTTCTGTTTCTCTCATCAGAAGTGCAGAGGTCAAAATCAAAGCCCTTCCTATGAGGTCTATTAAAATGAGGTGAACCTGACTGCCTGGAACAAGGAACAGGAAAATCTTCGGCAGGGTAAACCCTCTTGGGGAGCTAATGGAAGCTGGAGATCAGTTGATAAAACACTGAGATGGGCTGGAGCTTGCCAAGACTAACACTTGGACTTTTCCAGACCATGTCCTCGCCTCCCATGGGACATGCTCACGTCAAGGGGTCCTGCTGGTCCCTGTGGGTAGTGGCAGAAGCAATGTTTTGGTGTTGTTGGGTTGGTGCAACCCCCTTTCCTCTCGTGGGAGGACTTCTGAAAGAAAATCTGTTACTCAGAGCTTGGCATTTGTGTTATCTCAGAGAGGCATCTCCAGCCTCATCTGCGTCAACAACTACTTCAGTGGAGAGTACAGTTTACACCAGCAGAAGGGCTCCTCCTGCAGCTAAAACCCATTCCCCAACCCAGCACAGACTACACAGGAGAGTGATGTTTTCCCACTCGCTCTTCTCTATTTTTAACTGTTTTTTCAGCCAGTGCATCTGTCTGTGCTCAGGACTCCAGGAAGGTAGAGCAGGGTGCCACAGAAAGGTACCACGATCCACCCCCCTGTGCAGGAGTGGAGAACACCCACAGTTCTTTGCAAATTGGATGCCAGGTGGCTGGTCCAGTCTCAGCCCATCATCTAGAGGGGAAAAGCATGCAGCGGCTTCTGCACAGAGATTTATGTGTGCCATGACATTTTTGGCTTTGCAAGAGAAGAGGCCCCATTTGTCCCTTTAGCCAGGGAGGGTTTTGAGAAGCTCCAACCTTCTTTCTCTCTGACTCTTGAGCTGAAATAGGTCTGTCCCTTTGGGTAAATGCACTTTCAGGATAAAGGTGCAGGTGGTTCAGGTCCTGGTCACTGCCGTTGCAACATGCAGCGAGACTGAAGCACAGCTCAGCACAGACACTGAGGCCAAGCCGATTATGTGAAAAAGTAACGTATGAGCAAGTTCAGAGTGAGGCAGAAGACTGTATCAGATTTTAAAATCTCAGCCATGTTATTAATTTCACTGGAAAAAAGTGAACTAATGATTCTGCTTTTAATTCATTAGTATTTAGGCTAAAAATACGTTGTCTCAGAAAGAAAATGATAAAGGGGAAGATGTAATAAAATCTCCCTCCTCCTCTTAAAACCAATGTTTTGCACAAAGCAAAGACAATTCACTGATTAGAAATGAAAGTTGTAGTCCCGTGGGGCCTGGCTGGAATTACTGCATACCACTTGCCTTTGAAATCAAGGCCTCCAACCTTCTTAATGTCCAGGTGGGGAATTCTGGTGGCTTTACTCTAATCCAGGCAAATCTGAAATCCAACCCTGTTGGGAGGAAACAATGTGGGAAACAGATTCATCTTGATCTCGGCTTTGTGCCTTGGAAAACGATTAAGACCAACTGTTAAGCAGCTCCCGATAGAGTTCACAAACCTGCCGGCCTCTGTGTGACACAGATTTCTCAGTTCAGGCTTCACCCCTTAAAATAACAGATGGAACTGATCCGGTTAAGCTACAAAGTGGGTTTCCCTTATTCCCCAGTTGTTAAAATATTATTTCTGTCATTGAAAATAATTTTTAATCTGATTGCTTTGCTGCAATTAATTTTTTTCACTTCCTATTGTTCCTCTAAAAAAAAAAAATCAAAACCAAACAACCTAGTGCTGCTGACAGGCAGCCACGCTGACTTCTTTGAGCATGATGCCCCGAGACACTGAATCCTGTGCAGTACTGTGGAGGTCACCACATGGTCCTATCAAACTCACGCAGTTGGGTTCCTTCTATACCCCTTTTCCTGTCCCGATCTCAGTCAAGATAACTGGTTTTATAGTAGCTTTTGAGGATTTCAAAGTGATTTAGAAAATCAAGCCCTTTGAGGTAGAGAAGTATTCATGTTCTGCACATAAATAAAAGGGGGAAGCAGAAAAGCTGCTCTTTGTTAGAGCTTATTTTGGCAAATCCATGAAGAAAACCAAGGACTTGCAAGTCCATCTACCGATATAGTTAGAAAAATTTCCTCAAGGGAACAAGTTTCCATGAGATTTCAGACCTGGTGAATGCTGGAAGGACATCCTGACCTTGCAGAAGCTTCCTGAAAATGAGCATTAGAAAGTTTTGAGGTCTTTATGCTCCTACAACACTGATTAAGGGAGGGTGGTAAGAAAAGAATAAACATTTGTGTAATGTTTGTTACTCTTATTTTTCTCACTTATGTTAATTGCTTATCGTTACAATCAACACCCATGGGTAGCAAAACCTGTTGCTGGTTTGATTCTCAGGTAATTTTGCAACTGGCTAGTAGCAGATTTCTGAAGTTTGGCTCTGAACCATGGTATTTAAAGGTGGGATTTCAAAATCTTCCAGTGGAATCCGGAGAACAGATCTGTCTGTTTCTCCCCTACAAATAGACATTTTGCTCTTTACAGCAGATGTATCATTATTGCAGTTTTGACAAGGATGTATCAGCAAATTTTGTTTAACACCGTTCTTCAGCATTCCATTGCTTAAAAGGCATAGGCAGCTTTGTTCTTCTCCCTTCTCTTTTAGACAGCACATCCAACAGGTGATTTTTGTAAGTACAATTAAATATGCAATATTGTGTGCGTCTTTTGCAGTATGTCAAGGATAGAGGAATGGATTCTACTTTTTTTGGCACTATCGACATTTTGCTAATGCTGTGCGCGCATATGTAGGTACGCGTGCATGCTGGCCACCAGTCCTGCTCCATGCTGTAGACATAGTTGATGTCTCCTGCTAGGACCAGGAGGAACTAACGAGCCAGAAAATAAACCAGTCTGAAAGCCTGTTTCAGACTTAAAATGTGGGCAGAAAGTTTTGTCAGTTTGTCATAGGCAAATGTTTCTGCTGTTAGTAGGGTTCCTCGACGTTGGGTATTTTTTCCTCTTTAGCAGCCCCATTTTCTCCAGAGATGGCCCCATTTCACCTCTTGGAGGTTGCCTAAGCAGTTTGACACCAAACATTTGAGTTGAAATTGGAGCTTTCTGTTTCACTGGCTGGCTCAAAGAGATGATGGCAGCCCTGTTCCCAGTGCCCAGCAGGGACAAGGGGCCACATGGCACCGCAGGCACCTCCCACGGCCAAGGCAGGGCAGAGGGGTAAAGCCTCCCACTGATCTGTTTCAGGGTGGAGGCAGGGCTGTGTTTTGCTGCCCACAGGTGGTTCTCCTTCTCCTTGCTCCTTTTCTGCAGGGCTCCAAGTGCCTTTTCCACTGAATTGGATCCCTACCCCATAAGCATCACTGCTCTGCTCCCACATGCACTTTGCTGGTGTCTCTTCCAAGTTCAGGGATATTCAAGCATGTGCTTAAAGTTGAATTTGAGTAAATAAATGGAGAACACAAAAGAGCGCTCTGTTAGCACCAGACCAGAAGTCCAGTCCGATAGTCAAGGAGAACATGGAAGGAGTTTGAGATAAATTCCTGTCTGTGACTAGGTTTTCATATAGCAATATGCATATTTAATTTATGCTTGCAGCGACAGCAGTTGCATACGCAAAAGCAGGCGTGCCATTACATGTGCACCTCTGCTCAGGATTCCAGACCTTAAGAAAAAAGCGATTATCATCATAGATGAGTTATACTGTAACGGCTCTTCATGTTGTATAAGAAGCATCTGTATGCCATATTATGCACATGTGAAACTATTTTTATTATATTCATTTGATTTCCATGGGAGATTGCCTAGTAACTATTTGCATTTAATGGCTGAATATAAACTTGTCTTGCAAAGAGTTGACTGTTCGTGTACACAGCTCTTGATACGCAGAACGTACCTAGGTGGTTGACATTTACACACGTACAGTTAGTATTTTTATAATGAAGAAAAATAGTTGATTTGCCCCAGAGAAGATTTTAATTGTAATTACAAACATGCAGCTTGCTAATTATTCTGTTCAGTTATGTTTCTTAACAACTAACAAATTTCTTTTTGTCAAGAGTCAGTCCTCGAGTCACCGATTCTGAGAGAATGATTGGAGGCAGAAGGCTGTGAGGGGAGTTTTTGCAGTTGCCAGTGTGAGATCTCTGCTTTTCTTTATTTATTTAACTGTTTTGAACAGTGATTTCTTCTTAGGATTCTCTCCATGATAAAACTCCTCACTTTTCACAGGATGTAATTTCCTCATTTTTCCCATTCATCTAAGGCTTAGGAAAAATCAGCAGTTCAGCCTGCTGTATTGAGCTACCTTCTGGAGAAAATAAATGCACAAGGCTTTGTGCAAGAAATGCAGAGGCAGTGGAGTATTTAAACTTCTCCCTTTCCCAAGCTAATCCTTTAACTTGGTTATCTATTGTTTGTCAATGTTGTTATCCATACAGATGCTCAAGTCTTTTATGACTTTTCCTGAATTCTTGTCCACACTGCTTTCTTATGGCAAAGGATTCCCCTGAGGAGCCACATGTCAAAATCTCTTACGGGCGCGAGAAGTAGTGAGCGGGACGTTGTAGCTGACCGTCTCGATTTCCAGTTGAGACACTTCAGGCAGCTCTGCGTTTGAACAGCCGCCTTTGCTTCTGAGTGTGCTTCTTCCAAGGCCCACAGCTTCCAGTTTTCAAATTGCCTCTGTCACTGCCAGGAATTTTAGGAGGGAGGGTACATGGATGATCAGCTCTTCATGGTTTTCATTCTTCGCAACACAATAGCAGGATAAAGAAATTACACGGGGAGAGATGGATTCTAAATAATTATGTTGATTCAGTACACAGAGATACGCCAAGCCTTGCCACAGAGGTACTGCTGCTCTGTTTTATGTGGCTTTTACATAGCATAGAGGGAGCCTGGTAAGCACCACAACAGGCTTTCAGAGTGTTTCAAGGGCTGTTCCAGTATACTACCAGTCCTCTTCCACAAGAAGTGCTCAAGGGGAAACTGGGAGGACAGGAGGATGCCAAGGACTGCAAAGAAAATTCATGTGCATTAACAAAGTGTGAAAATTTTTGGTACAGAGTTTAGGGTTATTTTTGGCACTGGTAAAGTAAACGTTAATCTGTGAGTTTTGTTAACTGAATATTTAAACTGTAGGGGCATTCCAGTGTTGATGTATATCTTCTTGATGGGGCTTTTCCCATTCTTTTTCAGGCTCTGGGTTTAATAACAGTAATCTTCTTGTCATGCATTTTAGATAATGGTCATCGTATTTGCATGTCTCTGTAGGGACACCGTGAAAATTAATTAGCTAGTGTTTATAAAGGAGGACACTCAGATCCCCTTACTCTGACTAATTACCCTCTGAATACCTGTACTTTTTTAGCAGGATTGTTCCCAGTATGAGATGATGTTTTGCAGGGAGAAGAGCATCAAAGTCTGGCCAGAAGTGCCGTGGGGCTGACACATGGGGCAGGTTTCCCAGACAGCTCTGAGGAGTATATTGAAAATACCTCATACTTGAATGTGTCACCTTCCCATCTCCAGGCTCTGCAGAATGCAGTTATTGTAATGGGTTATATCCATGGTTATTTAGACTAAATAAAACATAACTTGAGAAGGAAATCCTCAGGATTTGGGGTCTGAATGTTGGTGAAGCAGTATTTATGGCAGGCTAATATATGTATGAGTGCGTGTATTTGGGTGCATAGATAAAGTTCGTACATGTCAGATCAGGAGCAACGTATTCCAATATGTATATTTTTTTCCTGATCTAACAAGTACAAACTTAATCTGGTGGTGAAAGCACCAGTTAGTAATTGTATTTAATAAGGGGATGGCCTGGAGCCAAGCACCTAGAGATCCCAGCACTGCTGGCTTTGGGAATGAAGCAGGTCTTGGTCAGGGCTCTGCGGTGCAGACAAATCCCTTCCACCCGCTGTGTCCGGGCGAGGATTCTGGCACCCACTGTGGGTGACAGATACAACAGCTCCAACTAGACGTTCTGACTAGAGAAACCAGAGCTTCAGGCAAAAACTGGTCCAGAAGAACATGAGCGGAAAGGAAAAATCTAATGACTCAGCAACCACCAGGTAATACAGCTCCCTGAGTCTGGCTTTTAAACCTGATGTTTAGATAGCAGCAGCAGCCCAGATTGCAAAACCTTCTCCAGACCTGTGCAGAATTAGCCTGTCCTGAGGCCGAACTGGCATGTTTTATCTTGCTAACTGAACCAAAGGCAGCTAGCCCCAGGTGCCTCGCAGCTATTGGTACAGACGCACAGCCCCTCTGAGAAAAGGCTGAAAGTGGTGCATTTACACCAAGGGGCTAGAGAGCAATCAGCAATCAGTGGTGCAGAGAACAGGCTGTGGATATCCCCAGTTTTATGGTTTATAGTGCTCCAGGACCACGATACAGGCTGGAGAGGGTACAGAGCAAGCAGACCAGCTCCTCTACCTAGCTTCAGATGTCTTGTATCTCATCCTTTGCCTGTCATGAGCCTCTGAACTGAAGGAAAGTTTATCCCAGGCCAGGTACAGAGTGAAGGATACGCATTTTTGCCTTCTATGATTCAGATGCAAAGCAGCAGCTTTGGTCTGGCGGAGGTGGAGCTGGGTATATGTTGCAGACCAAGCATAATAAAGGTCTGGAGGCTAAAAGTGGGGAAAACCATTCACAGTCTTGACTTGGAAGAGCTCTCAAAAAAAAAAAAACAAAAAAAAAAAAAAAACAACTCTTTGCCCCAAGCCACAAAGCCTCCCAAATCTCAGTTGGTTCCCAGAATTCAGACACCAGTGTTCCTACGAGAAATGAACACACACAGTTCATTTTAACAAGGCTTGAATTGGCAGCTGTGTGGAGTATTAGTTACAAGAACATAATAGACGTGGTAGAGGGAATCTTTAAGCTGTTAAAAGTGACTACAGGGATGTCCTGTAACTCCTGGCGTCCTGTTCCTTTGGCTTCTTCCAAACAGTTGTGCAGCAGAAATGTATCATCTGGGGGAAGGTGAACGTGTGAATGTCCTTTTGGTGGGACAGGGCTGCTCTTGAGGTTTTCACTGCTTTCTACATTGCACTAAGGGTTGTGCTTTGCTGCAGCTTTCAGAGACGCCTTTGCTTTTGTAGGCCTTTTCCCATAACTGCTTCACAAGTCCAAATGTATCCCGAGCATTGTGACCTGACAGCACAGCACGTATTTTTTGTGTGTCTCTTGCGATGTTGCCTCATTTAACAATAATGTGGCATCATCTCAGCTTCGCAGACTTAAGGGTCAGATGTTGTGATGACTCAGTGGTGGCAGGACAGTACTGCTCACCTCTGTTAACGGTTCTCCTTGCAGAAACTCTCAGTGTGTGTGTACATACATACATTTTCATGGTTTATTCTTCTTTAAGTAGCCTGAAGGCTATTCTGTGGGTCCCTGACTAGATGCAGGGAAAGCGTACTTGTGACTTGATTCTAATTTTCTTTGGGACTTATTGGCTTTGCCTGATGGAGCAAGATGTATGTTGTAATGTAAAGGCCCCACATGAGATAATATTCTGGTGTAGCTGAGCACAGAAGCTTTACTGAAACCACATAAGCCCTGTTCAGGGCATGCTGACAGTGATGCACAAATGAGCAAATGGAAGCTTAGAGAGGTTAAGGTCATGGCATTTGAGGAAGAATCTGGAAACTCTGAGTTTCAGCCCCTTTGACAACATGGAAGTGAAGAAATTGAAACTGCTGGTTCTCCCTGTTTGGCCACTAAGCACAACTGCCCATATTGTACTGCTGCATCACAGTGTCTTCATCAGAGGTGGTCCCCTACGTAGCCTGGATAAACCGCTGAGGATTAAACCACAACAAAATATCCTCGTTACTAAGTCTGCAGATCTGGAGGGGAAAGAAATGAGGGATAGAAACAATGGATGTTTTTTACTGGTTGCCAAGATTTATAATGATGATTACGATGATGATGAGTAGCTGAAGGAATGTTGCTCACATTGTAAACCACTGATCTCCTGATGCTCATCAGCAGAAGTTCAGCTTTCAGATGTTTTTAGCACTGGGGTGTTTTGTATCCTTATCCAAGTGGTTTATTTAATGCAGCTGCAGCCAAAGCCCAGCATGGTGGCTTCCAGCTGCAGAGCCCATGAACCCCTTCCCAGACCCCTCCTCAAGCGGCTGCCGTGCTGAGAGCCCAGCATGGGGAGGAGGAGGAGGAGAAGTGGTCAGATGTCATCGTGCAACATATCTTGTTTATCTTTTATTTATTGCAGGTATTTATACAGGGCAAGTCTCTCTGCTCCCTGTTCACAACTTTGTACCAGCAGCGGCTGCTGCTTGCCAGGCAGAGGCAGTAGGAAGGAGAGGGAAGGGGCATGAATAATGCAGCAAAACATATTTATCAACATTGTCAAGTTGAGCCTCAGATCAAGTTTAGTGGGTAAAGAAGAGGCTTTGAATTCCCACCATACAACACATTACGATTCAGATAACTTGATTTCGTAAAATAAGCGAGTCCGAGAGGCTGAAACCTGGGAAGTCTGTGTGCAAACTACAGCCCTGGTTTTTTTCCTCTTTTTTTTCCCTCCTTGTGTCACTAGTGTGAGATTTGGGGGGCGGGGGAGAATTGCCTGGAGAAGAATAGTTGGTCGAGAACACACTTCTCTCCTTCCTCCTCTGCATGGCTCTCCCACGCTGCGGGACCAACACCCCGTGTGTGGAAGGGTTGTTTCTGTGCCTTCCCAATACTCATGAAACTTTTGACACTTCTTTGATGTGTGCCATCATGTGTAATTGTCAAGGCAAAAGTAAACAATACCCAGTCAGTAAGCCCGGGCAGCTGGCTGTATGGTGTATCAGATACTTAAAGCCTTTGCAATTTATCTGTCTATCTGTCTGTCTGTCTACCTATCCACCTCTTAGAGCACTGGACTAGGACTCGAGAGATACGGTCTGTCACAAACTACTCCAGTTTTTTGGCATTATTAGGGCTTTTCTTAAAGCACACGGCAACTGTTCAACTCTTCTGCTCTTTTAAAAAACTGACAGTAAGTCCCGAATAACATCAAGGTGCGGGGAGGAAAGAAGCAAAGTGCAAGTTAAATTAGCACCGAGGACTTCAGAAACCTCCACCCTTTGCATTCCTATTTTCATCTCTGTGCAATGCGAGTGACATTTCCTTACAGCATAGAGAGCTACAAAACTTAGACCACCAATAGCTGCAGTGGCTTTATAACACTGCACATGAATAACTTCAGTATATTTTTATATACAAAAGAGTGTATGTAATCTGTTTTTAACAGTAGTTGCTCATAACCTAGATAGCCTGTGTCGTTTGGATCCTGGACACCAGCATCCCTGTGCCCCATCTCTTTGACATTAAACCTTGGTTTGTCCCCTGGGTTTGGAGAGGCAGGGGGTGGTCCCTGGCGGTGG
>NW_010123763.1:76463-111057 GCF_000699245.1 Pterocles gutturalis
ACCTCACCCACAGCCACATGCCCATGGGTAGTCATTCAGTCAGGCATAATTTAGGGGGCGTTTATTAACTCATGTCACTTTTGGCTGCAAATAATAATTGCAGATGAAAAAATAAAAGAAACTAGTATAGCTAGGTAGAAGCCAGGCTGGTCCTTGTGTGGTGTGTGATACTGGTTTATAGCCCCTGGTTTTTAAGCGTCTGTGCAATGACACCCTGTTGTGCATGTGTGTATGTGTGTGAAATTAAAATGGGATTGTTATTTGGCCTGCATTTTAAGTGCCTAACCTCTCCATTTTGAAGACATCCTTCTGCTTTGTGGGAAAGCTCATACTCCTTAATTTTTTTTTTATTTTTTTTTTTTTTATTGGGAGGGGGGTTAAATCCACAGGGAGTTTTGTGGGCAGTTCACACTGTCAACTCAGCATTTTTGCAGACTCAAAAAACATAAGCCTTCACAGTCAAAAAAAAAAAAAAAAAAAGAAAAGAAAAACCCCGAAGAGATGATCTTAATTCTTAGCATTTTTTTTTTATTTAAATGTGAAGGGTTTGTGATTTTATTTTTTTATTCAAACAAACAAATGTTTTCCAGAAAGCAAACATAATTTCACTCTGTCTACAGCACACAAGGGAAAACTAGCTGACCTCAGGACAACATGATGCTCTTTTTTCCCGTTGTCTGGTTGTGGTGCAGGAATGTGCTATCTGCAATCAGAACTGGCAGATGCACAACTTTTGTTTGCAAAACTGACTTCACTATTCCCGCCGTAGGGGTGGGCTGGCTGAAGATGTTTGGGATGCTGACAGTTTCTGGCCTTCCTGTTGAATCATCCATATATTTGGCCTGGACGGAACGAGCAGTAGCATTGCTAAGCTCAGATCCAGGGTCTTGGGAATGAGGGAGCAGTTGGCATGTTTTAACCGCAGCTTTTTAATATGAGTTCTCATTATCTCAGTGTTATCATTGTTTTACTCCACCCCATCCCCACGTTTCATTTTGTCATCTGACACTACAGACTCTTTGGACCAGGGTCGTCTCCTCACATGGCATGCAAAGAGTAAGGCGGAGCTGGTTTTTGCTGGAGCTTTAGATAGCATTATCACATTACACATAACTATGATCTAATGTTATATATCACCCTAGAGGTAAAAATCCCAGCTGCCCACCAGTACTTAGCTGTATTTTACTTCTGAGGGCTTGTGCAGTGCTGCACCTCCTGATTGTATCACTCTAATGACTGTCTTCCCTTATTTACCTTCTCAGATGTCTGCCCTCGTCTGAAGCGATTCGCTTAAGGTTAAGACAAAGGTACTGGTGACAAAAATGAAATGTGATTACGTAATTAAAGCCTGTATTAATATATGCGAGATAGTCCGAGCAGCCCAAACTTTTCCATTTCCTTGGGAGCTCTTGAATCTATCTTCTCATTTGTCTAGTAAGACTAAATATTTTTTTCCCTCATATTCTAAAGTGAAATTTCTTTGTTTTCTTAATAGAAAACCCTAGTTCCACTCTGCCCAAAGATGATATTTCTGTTTCTTTTGCAACCACCCGTGGGGTTTGAACCACAGACCTACAGCACTGTAACAGAGGTCTCCCTCATGTGAGAATCAGAGATTAAAACCAAAGTTAGACAGAAGGGGAAAGCAGAAGCTCAGGGCCGTGCGTTAGAAATGGGAAGCTAATACAGGAACACATTACATCCCCTCCATGGCAATCCCCAGCTGATCATTCTGTGTCTATGGGTCACCTCTTGTGTCCCCCCCATTGCTGATCAGACTGCTGACCTTCCCTGTCTGTCGTTTGTCCCCTTCCATGTGTCAGACTAAAATCTTCCCTTCCCAATGCTATGGGACTGGCTCTCTCCTCCTCTCTCCCTGTCTGCTGTTATTTATCCCTCTAATTGTGAAAAACATTTTGGGATGTAGTTTCCATGAAGGGTGCTATGCAGAATAAAGTTGGTGCTGTATATATGAAGTTGTGATCTGTTATTTGTATTTCCTTCACTGTATAATGCAATATTATTAAATAAGCATGTGGCTGGATGCAGTTATTAATATCAAGTAGAGAATGAAATTTGTTTTTACCATTTCCTTTTTTTGATCCTTCTTTATTACTTCTCGTTTGGAAACGCAGCGTTTAATTGGTGGCTTTGTGAGCATCGTAGCAGTGGATCGGAGATGCAGGAGATGGAGAGGAGGTTAAGAGGCATGATTTGAGTGTCTGTGACTCAAAGTGACCGGCAAACTCCTTGGGGAGAGTTCAGTGTCTGCAAATCTCATTAGGTTGTTTATTTTATCTTGCCTTCCTAGTATTTGACTTTTGCTAACACTTGGAGATCTAGCACTTCTGAATCACATTGGCTTGGGATCTGAAGCACTGAACAGCTCATTACTATGGCAAAGCTCAGCTCCTTTGTGTCTCGTGACACTCCTACAACTCAATGACCTAGGTGGTGGCCCTACCAAGGCCTCTGATCCTACCTTTTTGTTAATACAGACAGGAAAAAAAGAAAAAGCATTAAAATAAAAGTCTCACGATTATAATGAAAAGGTTATTTCCCTTTCTCTTGCAAGTTAAGTTCTGTGCAATTGCAGCTCACTTTTGTCCTGTCCGTCTCATAGTCTCATTAGCTGCGGGGCCACAGAGGAATTGAGGAGAGAGAGTTGGAGGTTTTATCTGCATGATGTTCCAGCGTGGAAGATTCAGTGAGATGATGGCTTGTCATTTTTTATTAATGAGTTGGAGCCTGATTCATTATAGATGTGTGGAATGAGATCGGTGTGGCTGCGGGGGGAGGGGAGGGCCCCTGCCAATGAAGAAGCACATCCACCATGGGTCTTCTCTTGCTTAGTCTTAAGCAAATTGGCTTGCCAGTGTTGCTTGCCAGTGTTGTTAGCTGAGTTAGTGTGTAGCTCCAGTTTCCCACTGCCCAAGCCTGCTTGTTTCAGCATGTGACAAGTAGCCACAGAGGAGAAATGAGTATTTAGTGATGCTCAACAATTAGACATTACAAAAAGGTTTCTAAGAGACCATCCCTGAGGGGCTGGCTGGCTGGCAGGTTGGTGGCTGAGAAAACGGTTTCCAAAGTTTCTGTTTGAGGGGGGTAGATCGGCATGGTGGAAAAAATCATGTTTCCCCAACAGAAGAAAACATCTGTGTATCTTTCAGTCATTCCTTACATGCTGGTGGCATGAACCATACATATGTGTGATATGTGTATATATAGATATACACATGCATAAATATACTATATTAAACAAAATAGTTTTTCATATATGTATATATAAAAGCCATGTGCTCAGCTCCTGGGTCCGGCGGCCCCGCAGGCAGTCTCTGCCCATGGCATGGGTACCTCTCCCTTGATGACCACACATGCCTCCCACAAGATGATTCCTTGGGGGGAGGAGGAATTTAGACAGTAAGAGCTGTTGAAAATAGGATTAAATACTTAAAGTGTTTAAACCCAGTTTAAAGTGTATTTAAACCAGTTTAAAAAGCCCAGCGTAGGCTCTTCTTGCACAAAATTAATGAATTTTTTTTGGTGTTTCAGTGTTTCTGCCTGTCGGTAGAAGAAGCCCTGAAAAGCTGTGAGAGGGGCTCCCCTCTCACACTTCTTGTGCTATTTCTACAGGCCAAAGAAGTGCAAGTAAATATCCCAGCTTTTAGAAGTGTCTGTGACAATAATCTGGCTTTTTGGAGAGTCACCAAGTTGCAGCTAGAGGCAGAATGTTCATCATTTAGCTTGCCTGTTATATTGTGTTTATTATGTATTTAAATTTCTAAGCTCTGCTCTTTTCAGAGATAGGTAACCATTCAGCATTAATCTCTGTGCAGTCTGTCAGAAAGAGACATGCAGTTGGAGTTGTCTCATGTTCTTAGTCTAAAGTGAAGGTCATTCAGACTGAAGTTACCTGGCTGCTCTTTGCATACAGAAAAGTGTAAAATCTGTGTGTTTGGCAGTGGGCTCGCACTGGAAAGGGGTGGTATTACCCCTGTGCCACGCTGGTGCACCAACCAGTGCACGAGTTTCTTCTCTACATCAAACCACCAACTAGGAACGATTAAGGAAATATTCTTGAGCGTCTTAGAGAATTGTTAATTTATTAGCTCTTGTTGAATAAGGGAATTTTTTTCCTGCTTTGCATTTACACTTGCCCTTAGATAAATTCTGGCTGAGGTTATGTTCTGGTGATCTGCAGAGGACAGAACATGCTGTTTTCCAGTATTGTTATTTATAATCCTGCAGTGTAGTTCAAATGTGTTAAAGGTAGCTGCACAACCGGGTACATACAGAAATAAAGATATGCTGTTCATGTCTTTGGTGAGAGCTTTTCCAACATTTTTTCAGGCCCCCAAGTATTTTCAAATAGTTCAGTGTACTATGTAGAAACTTAAATAAAAACTCAGGGTGCTGTTTGTTATTTTCTGCTTGCAAGGAAAATAAAAGATCAAACTGTCCTTGCAAGTAAAAGTGCAGGTTTGAAAGGGTTAATGCAACAAACAGACCTAAAGGAATCTTTTCCTCTTGTAAAATATGCAGCCGGCGTGACAGCAGTATTCCCAGAGTCAAGTTATCTTTTACATTAGTGAATGTTGTTCCTAAAGCTTTAGCTGGGGTAATAAATGATTCATGGTAACCACACCTTTGTGCACAGCCGTCCACTTGATGTTCAGTCCATACGCGACTTCAAGAAGCCTTGTGCAGGAGCTCTGTGGCTCCAGTTCAGCAGCTTTCTCCCAGTAACTGTGACAGGGTGAAAGGCATTTGAGTAACAAATGGTAAGTCGAAGGGAAAGGTTTCTCTTCTGCTTCTTAAAGTGTAAATTAGCAGTGTTTGTTTGTGCTTTCCTTGCAACCCAAGTTTGATGTACGCTCCTGAGAGTCTGGATGTGGAGAGGAGGCTAAGGAGGAGGCGGCTGAGTCTATTCTCTTTGGGAAAGAAGAAAATAGGAAGGGAACTTTAAAGGTTGTTCATGTCAGTTCTCCAAGCACTTCCCCAACATGCTACTAATGAGACCTCCCAGTACATCTGTACTGCGGTGGAGCAATGGAGACCCCCTTGCGTAAGAGCTCAAGTCAGATGACACTTGGAGTTGGGCTGGAGAGCAGGTCTCCCACTCCCTGACCTTCTGCTCATGTTTTAAATGTTCACCAAGAGACCAAGCTCTTCCCAGACCCTTCCACATCCAAATGCAGCTGTGGACTCAGGCTCCTTCTTCAGTGGGAAGGCAGCTGGCCCGGGTGGCAGCTCAGCTCTGCATTTTGGAAGACCAAGGCTCAGTCCCTGCCACTTCTGCAGTCTGTCCTGCTGGGCTAGCCATCTGACAGTTATGACACTTGAAATGACGTTAGGTATGTTAACTTGACCTGACCTAAAGCTCAATACAGGGTCTATGCTAAACCATTTAAACTCCCAGCATAATTAAAGATACACACCCAAAGGGTTCTTCATCTGCTGGGGCGGATGGACTGTAAAATATTTTGGAAAATTTCTTTTGGAAGATTCTTCTACAGATGGAGGAGAACTAAAAAAATGTTACACATATGAGAGATGAACCCTATCTTCACTCTCTCTGGTTGCATTTATACAGGTGAAGAAATCAGGGCAGGACATATTCTCTGACCTTGCCCGCCAGTTTAACAGCACTGCTCATGTCACACAGCTACACTGCCTTCCTCCCCAAAGCAAAGCTGTCTTGTCCACACCACATATGGGGAGCTGTCCTGGACCAGTGCGCTCCTCCCAGCTGTGCCAGCTGCTTCCTGGGCACAGTACGGAGGGATGTTGCTGCCCATCGAACAGAGTACCCGAGTAGTTCCCTGGTGGGACTCACAGCCCTGCTGATACTTCTCCAGCGGAAGTGACTGAGAGGATAACTGCAAGATTTTGAGACCCTATGATTACTAAAAATAGTTTTGCCCAAGTAGCAGGACTCATGCAAGATTTTAAAAATCTGGAAGAGAGTCCTCTGATTGGGGCAAACAAGGCAGGCACATAGTTTGACCCAATTAGATAGTGGAGGTTGCTAACAGGCCGTTATGTCAGGACTCTGGATGGTGATTTATAACACTCGTGTTCTAAGAGCCACTGAGAAGTGAGTGGGGAGAGGAGGTACCTAAAAGTAGGCTTGGACTAGCCTGAGAAGTTTCTCAGCAGTTAGAGAGGAGCCCAGGGCTAAGCAGAACAGCAGACATCCAGGAATGACAAATATTAATGACAGGAATTTGGCCCAGTTCATTCAGTTTTCTCCACAAAATCGTCTGAGGGAGGCTTTTGGTTTTGATCTTGAGTTAAGTTCCAAGCAGATAGTCCTTATGTCATTCCCCATATGACTATCCCCCGGGGCAAGTGTGTAATGTTACGCCAAACGTTCAGCTGACTTTCCCAGAGTCTGGTTTCAGAGTGCCACAGCTCTCTGAAGCAGCAAGCATAATGCATTGGAGACCTGCGTTTTATGTATCTCTCTTTCCAGCAGTTCATGAATAGTAAGCACAGTGGCTTTTACAAGGACAGATACGGAATAGTCTCCATTGCATTTGAGTAGAAAGTGAAGCATACAATTGACATAGCTCAGTCTTGGGTGTTTGCTGGTTTAAAAGAAAAAATGATTTCCAACAATTGAGGGTTTTTGCTTACCAGACCAATCACAAACTTTTGAAGCATGAAATGAATTTCACTGGTCCTTGCCAATAAGCTTCTTTCTCTGATATTGGTTTTTATAAAATGGCTATAATCTTTGCAGGTAATGAATGAAAGCTACACTATGAAGTCCCACCTAACATTCTTCTTCTTGATTTATGGTGTATTGGTTAAAATAGTAAACTGATAATGATTGAAAAATAGTGATAAATCACTATAGGCTCATGTATCAGAAACAATAGAAAATGTTTTGGAGGAAGAAACTTGGAGCCAGTTGGGGAACAGCTGGGTGTTCTGCAGATATGAAAGATACCAGCAAGTCCACAAAAATACAAATTAAAAGACTCTCCCCCTTTGTTTCTGTCAAGATTGGGCTGTTCCTTACTTCTGTATGAAATAAACTTGAGACATTTATGATGAATTAAGGTTCCCAAACCCCTCAGTGTATCAAATCTAATTAAAGTGCTGGTGGAAATCAATTCAGGCCAAAATCCTGGCTTGATCTGAACGTGGTCATTCCATTTTGTACAATTCTGCCGAAGACTGGTATTTAGATCTCACTCCTGCCAAAAAATGACCCTTGTGAAGAAATTTATGCATATGAGCAGTTTTCTAAAGGTGAAGCAAACTAATGTTGCTATCTTGTATTGCCTCAGCTTCTAAATAATGCATTTCTTCTCTTTTCTGTCCATTAGATGTGTTTTCAGACCATCTGTATTTTTTTGTTGGGATCATATAATTATAATCTATTCTGACTCAGATATGCTTTACATAATGATATGCCAGCAGATAAAGTAAAAGATGGAGAGAAATCACCTGTGCCTAAATGTAGTTTGAAGAGACCATGGTGGTCCTGAGACCCAAAAAGCTATTTGATCTTTTCATGACTTGACCTATCCCAAACTGATCTTCCTAGAAATGTTTTGGGTTAAATTCTCCCTCTTGTCTTGTCTTGTAATGGAAACTTTCTTTGGACTTAGTACTAATCATATCAATGAGCCAGCTCTGATTGGTACTAGCTTACAAAAGGCCTCTTTTGTTCTTGTTAGAGTATCTAACCTCTAAATCTATTTAATACCCTTTCCCTGGTTGTCCATCATTATGACACATGATTTTCCAAAGGATTTACTATTAGTTAGCAGCACAGGGCTTTCTCCCTGGGGTAGCAGCTACTTGCAGTGAAGAAAATGCATGTTCAATGTAGCAATTTGTCTTTTTTTATATATTTATTATAAGAGTAAATGAGTTATTGTGGGGGACTTCAATATTATTGCAAATTAGGTGCTACAAGCCAAGCCGCGCACATTTGTTATGTTTCCAGGCATACACAGCATGCATAGCAGTTCAAAAATCAGCAGTTATATTATATCTAGGCCTTTTCCAGGGCAGCTGCTACTTTGCAGGGATTTTTGTAATGCGACTGTTCCATAACTCTGCTTACTTCAGATGAAGGGAGGGGGGAATCTGTCACAAAAGTGATTGCTATAAAAAAGGTTTTGATGAGCATGAAGGCATGAATTATAAAATCTCTCCAGATCTAGTTTCCAAAGTATGCATGGGCTAATGAATATACAGAGAGCATTGCTTGTCGTAAATTCCTTCTATAATAGTAATTTATGAACTGTGGTTTTGTTTTTTTTTTCACTTGCACCTTTCTGGATGTACTTGCAGGCTGGAAACTTATCAAAATTATAAATTACTCCTTTATTCAGAAAAGTGTACAGAATCAAGCAAAGCGCACAGAACTGAATCCTACCCAATCTCTGCTTCAACAAGGGGCTTAAATGAACTGCTGAACTTTCAGTCAGCAGAATTAGTCAAATGTTTTGGTTTCAGCAGCTCACCAAAGCTGGAGTCTCTGTGTTGGGGAGGCAGAGGAGGGAGTTCTGCCCTGGCTCAAGCTTCTGAGTTTCTGGTTTGGGGGAAACCAGACTCTCAACAGAAAAATCTCTTTTTATGTAGTTTTATCTCACAAGGATGCAGAACTGGACAAGGCAAGAGAACCTTGCTCAGATCCTCTGCTTCCAAAATCGAGCCTTTTCCTTTGATTAGCCATCAGTCTAATCCTGGATTTAGAGACTAATATGGATTCAAACTCTGTTTCTTTTGATGTTCCTGCAGGACAGGTGGTGTCTGGGGGGAGGGGAAAGCATCCTGTGTACAAAACAGTAAGGAAAAATCTTCTGATAAGTCTCCTTGGCTCCATCAGCTTTCAGAAGAGAGGAATGGATAAGAAGGTGGAGCCCTCCTGCATCTCTTTTCTTTTACTTTTCTTTTTTTTTTTTTTTTTCTTTTTTCAAGGAGAGTGAGCCATGTGTCATGTTTCATGTAACACTGGTTATATTCATCATAGGTGACCTGCATCATTTGTACTTGTGGTTTATAGTCTCTTGACATGCATTGTTTTCTCCAGCTTGAAATATAGCACATTAATGAGGCATGTATCTGTTCAGATGTACGCAGTCAGCTCATGAAAGATGCTTTGGTAGCACTTTGACTAGTTTGTCAACAGCTAGCATTTTGGCAGCTGCAAAGAAAAAAAAAATCCCAAATTCATACAAGAGAATAAGAAAATCTGACATTAAACTTTGTGGAGCCATGTCTGCGCAGGCTGGAATTCACTGTGTAATTAGGCACCTTGTAACCTCCCTAGTCCAAGCTCCAGTGAAGTGGTGACAGGGAAGCCGTTCACTCCAGTTCACTCCAGTGAAGTGGTTCCCATTGAAGAGTCAGGGTGGGTATGTCTGGTGAGAGGAACCAGGGATGCTGCAGACATGGTGGAACAGCCTGGGGAACTGGTCCCTGGGCTTCTGCTGCAGCTGGACCAGGTTGTGACCTCCAGGATGGGAGATTCACACTAACCTTGCTCTGTGGAAACCCCTGTTGTACCCACGCTTACCTGTTGAGCATGAGCAGCCAGTGCTCGGCAGTGCCCACCCGGGCGCTTTGCTGCAGCGGCTCCCTGCGTGCCAGATGCTCGCTGTTCCTGATGTTCCTGATCTGCTGTGGTGGCATCTTTGCCTTTCCTAATTACAAAAAGGGGTCACCTTTTACCATTTTCCTAGATAAGATCTGAAGTTGCTTGGTGGCAAGATCAGAATGACTGGGAAATACTGGGTGTCCTAAATTTAGCTCCTCATTTGGCCACAGATTACAGCTTTGCTTACATGCTTTAGCAGTGCCTTGGAAAGCTGTTAGCATATCGGTTTATAGCTGTTGACTTCAGTAAGCATTGGACTAGGACCTATTTGAAACATGGTATTAGATCTACAGCAGCATTGGGAACATTTTGGTTCCCAGTTACCAAAGCAAGCTGGAAAGATGTTTCAGACAAATTTGGGGAGGAAAAAACATTATTGCTATTTCTTTACCAAAGAGAAGAAAAAAGAATTTTCTTACTGAGAATTTGTGACATTTAAGCAATTGTGGAGTGCATTCCTACTGCTGCACGTGAATGCATTTTTTTATTATTAATATACAATCATCCAGAAAGCTGTCTCGGTTTGGCAGAAATAATTTTATTTGCATGTCAGTGCTTTCCATGTCAATGGATTATGGGTACCAATCTGGAGTGGCATACTAAGGACAAAGAACATGAAAAACTACATCTTGAAATCCATCTAACCTTGAATAGTTCAAGTCTCAAGGGGCAAAACTGTGTTATAAGTATTCCTGTTGAGTAGTAACAAGTAGTGTCGTTAAGCAGTAGCTAGAAATCAGCATGTCTCTGAGACAACCCAGCAACATTTATTCAGAGACCGGTTTGTGGGTGAGATGAGCGGCAGTGTCTTTGTACTTTGCTCTGAAATACTTATCCCCTGAACATCCCTCTGAGCTCCTGGGTTTCCAGGGGCCAGGGCTGCCTCTTAATCTTTGTTTGCATTCACCTCTCAGAGATCAGTATTTTCTCATTACAAATTGCTGTGCTTTTGAAACGACAATAAAGGTAACTTTTAGCCCAGAGATTGAGCCAGTTGTTTGATTTAACTGAGCTAGTTGTGTATATTCAGGGGCTTTCTGATTCACAGGAGTGTGTATGTATACATTCGTAGGAGAAACTTTGCTGTAAGGGACTTTTTTTCCTTGGAGAGAGACTCTTTATCAGAGCTCATGCAGTATGCTTTGTAGGAGCTAAGACCATAAGAAGTTTCTCCCAGCTGTACAAAAATCGTTATTGCCTTTAATTGTTTAGTATTCGGTGGAAATAGTATTGTCGTCATCTTTTTTTTTTTTTTTTTTTCCATGCGCCACTCTGATATAAATGCATCTTTTATGTTCGCAGATTTGGCTAAACTAGTATGTTATTTCAGCTACTTTTCATTAATAACTTGGGGTATTTTAGCTGCGCAGTAGCTTTTTCATTGTGTTTCTATGCTACTTTACTATTGAATGAAATTTAATACATTGCTTATAATTAGCAGTGAGGAATGTTACCCTATCATCAGTTCACTGCTACGAAGCTTGCTTAAAGATTTTAACAAAGAAAATATTCTTTACTCTTGAAATGCTTTGCAGTTCTGCCCAGGCCGCTCAAAATAAACATTGGTTTTGAACCAAACTCTTCCCCCCTACCCCTCCTTCCAAAACAAACAAAATATTTTCAGTGGCCATCAGATAGAAATTTGACCCTAATTACATGCTTTGTCTATTCATGCCGTGTAGTAGGGGTCCACAGAGTGATAGTTTGAAGCTGAATGCACTTTAACACAGCATCAGATGCTGGCAGAAATACACAGCATCTGTGTTGAAAGGCATAATGAGAGTTATGTGCTCTTGTATGCTGCAGTTTGCATACGTGAAGTGATGTGGGATTTTTTTCTATAGTGATTAGTAGTTCTGGGACAAGCCCAGAAATCCTTACTCAGCTGTAACTCCTGATGCTTGGTCATTGTTCATATACTCATACAATGTAAACGGGACTTTTGCATTAGTTGGGTTTCCAAAGACCATCCCATTTCTTGCACCACTATGGGTTTTAGTAGTCTCTGGGGCAGATCTCTAGTGCTCAACACCACACCTCTTGCTCCAGAATCGGGATGCAGAGTTTGGCAGTGGTGGGGGGAAGGTCCCTTGGAGCTCTGTCCAGCAATATTTGCCTGTTAAGTCACCATGCCATTACTCACACTCCTGGGCATTTCTCTGGGGAGCCTGGGAAGCCAGATGGCAAAGCCCTTGTCTGTGGCTGGGCACCTTCAGTCCCCAAAGCCCCATCAAAGCACCCGGAAAGGGGTCTGCCCAGTGCAGGCTCTGCTCAGTGGGACCCGCTGCAGAAACAGCAAAGCATTGAGTGCAATGATGGTTCTCTTGGGATCAACTGGAGGAACACCTCAGTAAATATGACCATAATTCATAGTAGTGAGGATATTAATTTAACTATGGTTTTGCTTATGTCTTTGTGCACCTAAGTGGGGTCAGTCAGTGGTTTGGACCTGGAAGGTGCTGCAGGTTGGTGCTGCTGTGGAAGTGCCCATGGGGAGAGGTGAATCACTCAACAGGAGGACTTTTTACTCCTTCCCGGGTTGCTATGACCTTGTTGCACTGTCTTAGCTCTCATGCCTCAGCTTATTTTACTAAGCTTGGTATGCCATGCTAATGCCATCCTTCCCAAACTCAGTGCCTCTTCTGAAACCCAGATTAAAAATAATAACGTTAATGTTGTTTCATTTCCCTTTGGTGATTCTTTTCTGTTTGTTTATTTCCTTGTTTTGAATTCAGTTTATGACTTTGGTTTCTGTGATGTATAGGAAAATTTTGTGGTGGTTCTGTACAGACATTACTTCTAGGCAGCAACCTAAAACAAAACGAGAAGGAGAGAGAAAAAGGAGGAGATTGTCTCTTAGTTACAGAACAGCTAGTTTGTTTGTATTGAAAAAGGGACTAACTCTTAAAGAATGCACTGTAATTTGTATTATAGATCTAATTTCTATGAGTCTTAAGTGCAGCCATGCGTTAGAGTGTTTGCAAAAATTAAAACTTTGAGATGTGGGAAGAGATTGAATTTAATTTGTAATTTGTGCAAACATTTTAATCTCTCTCTCAGAAGACTTGTGAAGACTCTTCAAGCCCAGACTGTTTAATTGTTCAGACAGAGCTTTTCCAAGGGGCCCACGGTAAGCAGGGACAAACTCTCAAATGCAAATCACATCCTTGGCCTCTGTCCCTGTTTTGATCAAACCTGCACTTTCCATCTCTGCCTCATGGACTGCCAAAGAACAGTACTGTGGTGGGTCCTGCGTGGTCCATGAGCAATGTCAGCTGTGTCTTCTGAAGGAGGCATAAGCATGCATCAGATACAGGTATCCCCACCTACTTCAGCTCTAAATGGCTTTTAATAAAGTAAAGAAATCATAAGTACAGTCAGTGAGCCAGCATTACCATTGGATGCTAGAATGGAAGGAAGAAGTAGATTTGTTCAGCAGCTGTGTTAGAGACTCACTTTTGAGCTGCTCTGATGGTTCTGTGACTACTTCAGCCAAAAAGAGAAATAAAAATGAAGTATCAGTTTCCTGGATACCTCCCAAGCAACCTGAAATAGCTGTGCCGGGATGGGGCATTGATGGATGCCCATGATGGTTCTGCAATAGAGGCTTTGCAGTGAGGAACATCAACAAAATGGACAGAACTATTCATTTTAATAGATTCTCCTTATTAGCCTTGAGTGGTGTACCTAAAGTGTCCCTTCTGGGATCAATGGTATTTAATATCTTCATCAATGACAGGGACAGTGGGATCGAGTGCACCCTCAGCAAGTTTGGAGACAACACCAAGCTGAGTGGTGCAGTTGACATGCCTGAGGGAAGGGATGCCATCCAGAGGGACCTGGACAAGCTCAAGAGGTGAGCCTGTGTGAACCTCATGAGAGTCAACAAGGTCAAGTGCAAGGTCCTGCACCTGGGTAACCCCTGGTATCAGTACAGGCTGGGGGATGAAGGGATTGAGAGCAGCTGTGCGGAGAAGGACTTGGGGGTACTGGTGGATGAAAAGCCAGATGGACGTGAGCCAGCCATGTGTGCTCACAGCCCAGAAAGCCCAGCGTGTCCTGGGCTACATCAAAGGAAGTGTGACCAGCAGGTTGAGGGAGGGGATTCTCCCCCTCTACTCCAGTCTCATGAGACCCCACCTGGAGTACTGCATCCAGATCTGGAGTCCTCAGCACAAGAGAACACAGAGGAGGGTCACAGAAGTGACCAGAGAGCTGGAACACCTCTTTTATGAAGAAAGGCTGAGAGAGATGGGGTTGTTCAGCCTGGAGAAGAGAAAGCTCTGAGAAGATCATATTGAGGCCATTCAATATTTAAAAGGGTCTTTTATAAGAAAAATGGAGAAAGACATTTCACCAACAACAAGGGGCAGTGGTTTTAAACTGGAAGAGGGTAGGCTTAGAATGGACATCAGGAAGAAATTTTTTACAATGAGGGTGATGTGGCACTGGAACTAGTTGCCCAGAAAAGTTGTGGGTGCCCTATCATTGGAAGTGTTCAAGGTCAGGTTGGACTGGGCTTTGAGCAACCTGATCTGGTGAAAGATGTACCTGTCTGTGGCAGGAAGGTTGGATTAGATAATCTTTGAAGGTCCTTTCCAACAGAAACCGTTTTATGATTCTGTGATTATAGATTGTCTGGCTTGAAGCAGGTATGCTGAATGTTTCAAGAGCATGAGACACAAGCTGTCTGAAACAGCACAGAGTCTCCAATAGGAGACTCTTAAAATGCTCTTGAAATATTTCTGTGAGTGTGGTGAGGCTCTGTTACACCCTCTTCAACCTGCTCTGGAGAAGGTACAGATTTAGAGTGCGGCTTGCCTCAAAGGCACTCTCCCAGACAATTTGGATGCCGTGCTCCTAGTAGTACTGAATGGTGTGCCCTAAACAGACTGTTTTCTATTTTGTGCACACCCAATCATCAATGGCTTCCTGCTTGGGAACTGTGGCATTCAGATGCAGCAGCAGCAGCAAAGACATGTAAACACATTTACACCCACTAAGTCAAGGCCAGAAAAATGTTGGCCCATTCCCACTAAGAATATAATAACTAGCTCACTAGTACAGGTCTAGCTCATGTACTGGAGTGGTTTCTGGAGCAGCTCAGACTGCTGGCTGCATCCCAAAGAAGCTCTGTAATGTTGGGGTTGACTGAAGTATGGGCCAATTGCAAGGCCATTGCTGTTCTCTTCTTTCTTATGCTCTGTTGTGTGCTTGAGGGGCAATGGTCATAGTTTATTCCTGGCACAATGTTTGTTTCTCAAACTCACCAGCAGGTTGCCAGTTTCACTATTCATGATGGAAAGCTGAGCAGAAGCAATGTTGAAACCCACCATCAGGATCTGCTTGGGCAAAGCCCTGTTATTTCATAATTAGCTCTGATGCTTTTGGCCCAGCTGCTTAGGAATCAGCTCTAATCATCTCACGAAGCCAAATTTCTGTTTTTTTCTTGTCTCTGGCAGTGGTCCTGCAGTAATGTTATGGTATCTGGCTCCAGTATTGCTTACAGTAAGTTTGTATGACGGAGTGATCCGGATGGAGCAATTGTACCTAGACTGTCCTTAAACACTGGCTTCAGTGGAGTACATCACTGTGTTTTCGTCTGACACCACAGGGTGACAGTTCTGTGGTTGCAGTGTATCCGTTCTTGCTCTTAATAAAGCACGTACCACTTCACAGGCAACTGAATGTACTGTAGTATCAGTGCTCACCACTGAAGATTTCCAGAGTGCTCCAGCATAAGCCCCAAATGGCTGAGAATATGGGGAGTAAACCAGACTCTGTTTGCTTATTAATTGATCTACTGATTGATTTTTTTTTAATGCATTTTGAGGGTATGTGTGGTTTTTTTCACACAAGACAATTTGCTATTGCAGCTCCAGCCTGAGTAGCCTTAGATGGCTTCTACATACATGTTGCAATGGGCCTTTGAAGGCAATGACTCATCGGTGGGTTTGGCCTGACTCTGTGGAAAAGTGATTTTGATCCCTTCCAACAAGGGCTACTACTGCCAATCCATGTCAGCCAGCACACGCTCTGTTCTCCCTCTGTGAATGCACATTTCCCAGGAAGCCATGACAAACCTGAGCATGTGTGTGGCAGTGTTTTTATTTTCTAAGCTAAAAAATGCAGTAGCGATGGTCCGAGTCAAGCCAAACCTAAGCACTTAGATACTTTGGGAATGTTCCCATTATAACAGATAGGAAAACTTCCATTGCAAATCCAAGTGAAAAGCAACGAATGGAAAGCTCATTAGAATATAGTCATTAATTCTTGAGCTAAATTAACAAGATTAAATATAATTTAGTGAGTTTCTCAGTGTAGGTCTGCCTGATCCATTAACGGGAGTTTAAAACAAACACTCTGTGATAACCACATTTCCTAAGAGCTGCGTCAAAAGTGCTTTCGCAGGTCAGCCCTGGATCTGTGATATTTTGGGCTACCCCATGCTCTTGGGACCACTTTCAGTGTTTAACATGCAATAAATAAATAAGCACTCTGGAGCCCTTTTTCTTTTTTTCCTTCTTTTTCTTTTTCTTCACCGAGTGTGAAAGGCTCTGAGAAACAATATTGGCAGTAGGAACACCTTGTGCAGATCAGAAGAAAAACCTCTCCTCTGACTTAAGCTGACTCCCTCTAATTATGTGGCTGGAGATGGACCTTTAAGGAAGCTGCCCCACAGCATTGTCCTGGACAATTCCCACCAAATTAGGGCAGGTCAGGCCGAATGCGAAGAGAGTGGTGATTAGCGAGATTATTTTCTGTTTAAATGTGCTCCTTAGCTCTACTTTGCTGTGTGTTGGTTTTCAAAAGGGACTTATAATAAACGTGGGCTATCTATATATAGCCCAACTTTTGTTCGTTTGCACAGTTCAGAAAGCCTACTGTTTGAGGTTAGCCTTGAGTAAACTTGTACCATTTGCTTTGGAGCATTTCAAAGGGAACAAAAACACAAATCATGATGAGGCTAATAAGAAGTTTGGGTGTTTAGTTTAAATGTGTACACAGCAATCATTGTAGAGGAAGTCCTTCTCTTTGGGAGTACATTATTATTAAGCAGCATTGCTGTTTGCCTGGTTTTGTCTGGTCCGCAATTTGCATTCACTTGATGGATTGCCAGGGTCGGAGGTGCACTACTTGGGAAACACTGAAGTGCTGTCTCAGCAAACTCTTAAGAGGAAGGGAACACTAATACAAGCATTTGCCCAAACTCCTTGAGTCTTCTTAGGCTTCCTTAGGCTGTGCTAGATCAATATGACAGTTTGCTAAGAAGCTTTGGACATGCATTCACAAACTCTCTCTATTGGCTTTCTTGGCATGTTATTCAGGAGTTAGTTGCTAGTGAAACATGTCTGCTACCAGCACAGAAGATTTATACATGCATTTTCTTCTCCTGCTAAGTGATTTATTTACTAGCAATAATGCCTTGCAGAGCTGCTTGGTCCAGTTTGCAGAACTCATTATGTCGACCCTCAACAATCTATAGATGAATGGGATCGCTCTCTTGCTCGTGCTCTCTTTTTTTTTTTTTTTTTTCCCCTCTCTCTCTATTCTGTTTTTTAAACCGTGGTCACATGGCTCCAATCCTCCTGTTCAGTGGAATGAGATGATCCCAAGCTGGTGAACATTTCTTTCTATACTATGCACAGAGGTAAGTTCTCTTGTGCCACCTGTCTCAGAGCAATGAAGGGGTTTGCTTGCTTGCTTGAATTGTAGTCATTTGCTTTCTGACTGCTTACTGTCAGTTGTTTGCAAATGGACAGGCTTATATGGGAGACAATTTATACAGCTTATTTCCTGTGATCTACAAGCCCTGCAAAATAGACCAAAAATGTAATATTGTGAAAGTTTTTAATGGCAAAAACTTTGCACTCGCTTTACTTACAGAGCACTCAAATCTCTTCTGTTCTCTAGCCACCGGAGTCTCATGCTGGTGCCTCTCAGCCTTCCCACTCTCCGTCTGGCTTTAATTCTTGCCTCTCCTGAGCACTTGGTGAGATTCAGCCCTTTCGCTTCCCACTGGCGGAGGTGGGAAATTGGCTGCTCGGGCAGCTCTTGCTGTCTATCTCTCAGCTGGGGAGGTTATGCAAAGGTGAAAGGTGACCAGATTATTCACGCTTTTATCTGTGAAGCACTAGCCGTGCTCTTCATGTCACTTACAGGAGGTACAGAGGCAGTCTGGGCTGGGATGCGCCAGGCCTTTTGCATTCCCCTCAAAGCCTTGTAGCCCTGTGTCAGGGAGGTGCTGGCCTGGCTGTGGGAGGGCAGGGCTGCCAGCTCCCCCCACGGCTGTGGGCAGCAACACCTTTCCATTCACCATGCACCCAGCTGTCACTTAGCATTGGAAGGTGCCTTTCAAGATTTGGGTCTCGCTGTCCTTTTGGGGAGCAGAGAGCCTCATCCCAATCTTTCCACTTTGCCCGAGTCTTTGTTTAGGGAGGTCCCCAACACATTTGGTGTCGTGCCCTTCCCTAAATGCCTGAACAGATATCTGATTCCTTGGACATGTGATTTAAAAATGTTCTAGGGCATCTTAAACTGTTTCGCATTTTATTAGCCCTGCTTCTAAGCACACCTTGAATAAATTCATATTTGGTGGTTGTGGTGTATGTACCTTGGCTATCGTGGGTGGATAAAAAATGTTTTATACCCCCGAGGAGCAGCAAAAGAGCAAGCTCGCTCCATGCAGGGAGAGAAGGGAAAAAGTTGGATTAAATCATGTCTGTCTGCCTGTGGTTGAACTAGCAATGAGGCATTTTCAATCAGAGGTCAGGGCTGTGGTCAAATTTCTGCTTCAGTTTTTGCTTGCCATGATTTTCCCTCATACCAGATTCTCTGTGAAACTCCAGAAGGACCGAGACACTCTCTGTGTCTGACCTTTCGGGGCAGGATTTTTCAGACAGTCCTGTTTCAATTGAACTCGCTGCCAGAGCATGCAGGAAGGAAGCGACATGTGTTAGTCATACACCCTGGTGTGTGTTTAGCATCCAATTTGTGTACAGTCCAGGAATAACCCGGCATAATTCTGCAAAGCTGGACTCATGCTTAGATGTTTTGATGTTTGGACTAGGAGGGGATTTCTTCATACATGAAACAGGCTTTCAGCACTCGGGAAGGATCAATACCTCCCCCCAGGAGCTCAGGCAGTGGAAATATTTTTGCAATAGGTGCTGGAGCTCAACCTATGCATGGGCATCTTGGTCTGAGGGAGTGCATTTCAAAGCTGGAGTTGACTCGCGTTTTCCCACCCAAGCCAAACCCGCCACTGGCACATGTGAGCATTGCTGCCCCGGCATCGCGAGCAGCATCGCTCCCTGGGGACGGCCAATGTACACCGGTTCGGGGAGGAACGTGTGCCACAAAAGGAAGATTGTGAGAGGTGTGGGAAGAGCCCGAGCGTGCTTGGCTTACTCACCAGCCTTTGGAAATGGCGCTGGGGGCGGCCGCGCCAGGCTTGACATCTTGAAACAACATTAATTAAAAGTAACTTTTTAATCCTTGAGGGAAGAGAAACTAGAAGTGACAGTCTCTTGGCTACAGCCCTTTGCTTTTAATCGCAGTTTTGACTTTTTGCCTGGGATTGACAAGCCACAGAGAACAAAAACATATTTTAGAAAGTTTCTTTCAAGGCAGATGAATGTTAATCATTAGGGTGGGATTTTTTGTTGGGTTTGCTGCTGGTCTGGAGGAATTGGAACAGCTGACAGCCTCATTTTAAATGGGTATCGTTCTGCTCCTGTACCTACAAAAGTATTTCTGCTCTTTGGCAATCACAGTCATACATTGTGTCTGGCTATTTTTGGGGCATCAAGTTGCTGTGTAGGATAGCCAGTCCTTTGCATCACATGAGCTTGGTGCTGGGACGGTCACTGTGAAGGGTCCTTGACTGTGGTGCTCTGTGGTGGGAGGGACTGGAATGAGCCAGTATTTGGATCCATGCAGTCAGGTATCCTTCCAAATGGGCTCTTTGAAACCAAACTGGAAGTAAAGTGATGCAAGGGAGGCAGGAGATGCCATTTCTCACGAAAATCCTACCCTGTTCTCCCTCTGACACAATGTACTAGCCAGCACATCTGCTCCCCCACAAGGACCTTTGCCCATTAACGACTGGGAACGCTGTAGCAGACTTTCTCTTCTCAGCTACCTGTTAGAGCAGCAAGTTGGATTTCCAAACAACCCGTTGATCCAAAAATGTGTGTGTGCAGTACCACAATTAGCATTCCTTCAGAGCGCCTTGCATTAAGCATCTCTATATATGTGTCTTGAAGGAAACCTCTGAGAAATTGTCTTTTATGGAGGAGTTATAAGAGATTTCTTATGGCTGAGTTCACCTATAGAAAATACAGAATTGTAAGTCTATGTAGTTCAAGAAAGAAATTGAATTAGCCAGACCCAGACAAGAATAAGTTAACAGTACTCACTAAGGAGCCTTGAGTGGAATTAGAAAAGGGAAAAAAGACCTGCTGATAAAAACAAAAGCCTAAAAACTGGAAGAAACCCTTTCTTCCCCCATCTCCATCTAATCAGTTCAGGACAGAGTGTGAGTGGGGGTAGGAGGGGATGCGGGATCTACTTGATGCCAGTGATGTATCTCCTCCTTCCCTTCTTTACTTGACCCTCTTTTAGAGGAATGTTTAGCAAAGCTGTTTATTTTGCATAAACCCAAGTAATAATGTGGCCCCGGGTGACAGGACCTGAATGAAGATGACAGCAGTTTGATTTAACGATTAGCCACCTGACCCGATAGCACCTCTGGAATCTCAACTGCAGAATGAATTCCCATTCTCCCCACATGGGCTGCATGTTAATCACGGGAAGAAAAGCAAAGGGTGGTTGCAATAGGGCCATTGTTCCTGGGGGCAAAGGCTTGAAAAGAAACTGCCCGTCCCTGCCTGCTTTGTGCTGGCTTCACGCTGAGTCTTGGACACTCAAGTTTCTTTTACTGTTTCTGTATCCCCCCTCTGACAAAATACTGGTTTCCAATGGGGCAGATTCATTCACCCAGGGACTTGTCTTTTTCCTGAATTATCACTGTATCGTTTCTAACATTTGTTTCAGCTGAAAGTTGGTGCTCGCAGAGCAGGAATCTCTTTATTTGCAGAGTGAGTGGAGCAAGTTGCCGAGGGATCCCAGCTTTTTCCAAACATTCCCTAAAGCAGCTTAGCAAAGTGGTAGGGCTTTGTTTTGAGGGAAACCAATTTGGGGAAAATCTTGCTGTGCTTTTTGTTTCCTCCCTCCCCGCCCCCTGCCCTCCCAACTCTTTCAAAGTCCCTGCATTAAGTGCAGTTGCAATGGTAAAACCCTCGCCTTACAGTTCAGCCTTCCGGCTTGGTAGTACAGGGAGAGATGTGGCAAAGGGGAATTAAAAAATGATTGCAAAGTCAATGGTTTAAAGAGTAATTACAGAGTCATTAAAGGTTATTACAGGGAAGTGTTCAGCCGAGCAGTGATTAGCATTCCTGATACCTCAAGTTCACCATGGTTTGAGGGCACGAGTGAGATGAGTTGTAGAGGTCTCTGCCGCAAAGGGATGGAAGTGACTTTCAGCCCCGCAGCTCCTCTGGGGTTTGCAGTCTTTCCCCACGGCTGGGCGCTTGCTGCCTGCCTCCTGCCTTCCCCAGGGCCGCCAGTTCAGCCGTCAGCTCTGAACTACACACTTGCCATGTGCCGCCCAGAGCAACCGCTCTCGGGTGAGCTTGTGGCTGGTAATCCCAGCCAACCGTTTGGAGCTGCCTCATTCCTGCCCATCACTTCCTACCCATGCGAAAACCTTCAGGTGCCGTCAGGGTTCATCTCTCTGAGGACATGGGTGGTAGAGGGCTGCACACTGCTGTTTGCACCTGCAAATAATTTTGGAGATTAAAACTCCCAGCAGGCAAATTCTTAAAACCAGCAGGTCAGCATTGCCCTTGTGCGGTCACTGTGATGCACCAATGTGGCCGTGTCACCCCAGTGCCCAGAGCGGCTGGGGTCTGGGATGCTGTCCTTGACATGAATGGGTCTTGCTCAGTCCCAGTGGGAAGGTGGGAAAGGCTGGTGTCTCTCCGTAGTGTGATTGTGAAAGCCTTGAAGAGCAGCAGGAACAGTGTTGTCTCTTGTGTGTTTGCGTTTGTCTATGTGCAGTGAAAAAACCCACAAAGTCAGGTCTGTTGTGTCAGTGCAAGAAGAGTGAAACACTGTCCAGAGTCCCTGGTGTTTCATAGTGGGGAAGGCCATGTAAGCATTTAAACAGATAAAACACATAGGTAAAATAAAACTAGGTATTAATGACGGTATTAGCAAGTTATAAACATTTAGGTACAAAGCATGTACCGCTCTCATTGCTTAGGCAGTTGGCTTCTGGTCTGTGCTGCTGTTTGGATTTTCTTTTGAGCATTGAAAAGGGCATTAATATGTTGCCAGGAAATATTATTTCCAAGGTAAACTGAAAAAAAAAAAATGGGTACAGCAGGCCAGCGGGCGCCCTGGGATATGCAGAGGCAGACCCTGCCAGAGCCCGGTGTCGGGGCAAGAATGCACTTATGCTTGAAGGGGAGCGATGGACAGGCACATCTGAGGTGGGTCTCTGGGCCAGTGAGGAAGACTCAGCCTTCCTGCTGGGGCAAAATAAAATGGGATTTGTTTTCAGGTTAAAGAGAGGTGTATTTTAAAAATTCAAGCATGACAAAAAGCTACTTTTTTTCCTCTCTGAGGGTGAAAAGCACTTAGTTTGCTTACCAACTGACACCTCAGGAGGAAAACACTGCTGCCTTTTCACTGCCCTGCTCCCCATGTGTCTCCCCTGAACAGACAGACAGACAGGGTCCCGCAGCCCAGCCACTGTCCCTGGGGATCACAGCCCGTCCAGGGAGGGAGGCTGTGCTCCGAGTCTGTCCAGGCAGCTGCTATTCATTTATGTTTTGCAAGAAAGCCCTCTCACTGCAAATAGCTTTTGCAGATCTCTAAGATGTCGGAGCAGCGTAAGGAGGGAGGCAGGCATGTTTTTGGCTGTATGGGGCTCGCTTCCTCAGTGCCGCTCGACACCAGCCTCTGATTTCCCCCCCCATCGAATCCGTGCTGGTCTGTTGCTGGCAGGGGGATTTTCACTCTGACGTGACCAGAGCTCATCCAAACACATGCAGTTAATTCAGTTGATTTAATTATTCTTTTAGGCTGCTTCCACCCTCTCTTCATAAATCCTGTGACATCTGAGACTGGGAGCGGTGGAGGCAAGACTTTGTGTGCTGGGCTTTTGAGGCCCAGAAAGATAACCAGGCATCATAGCTGGAGTGTGGTGCACGGTAATTGCTTTACATCTGAGCTAGAGGCATTTCCGAGGCCATCAGCTTTGCCAAAGTGTCAAGGACTGAAGCAGAGCCTCTTGCTGCTGGTGCAAAAGAGCCACCTCCCAGACCAAGAGCTGGTTTGGGGCCAGGCGTTGGGGGTTTGCAATATGCTGAGTGAGCAGGGGGTTACCCTTCATCGAGCAAAATAGCAGAGGAGAAGGACCCCCAGCCGCTGCAGGCACCTGGGGATATTTTTCACCTGTTTTTTTTTCCCCATTGGTGGAAAGAAGGACAGCCATGGGGTAGCTGTTATGTGTAGCTGAACAAAAGACACTGGAGGTAAGAAAGGCCTAAGTCAAGCAGGCATTGCCATTAGCCCACTGGCTGCTTCCCAGCCTTCCTGCTGCTTCCACATACCACGGTGCCATGTTGGAGAGGGGGGCTCCATGAAACGTCACTGCAGGAGCAGCAGCTTTGGTTGAGGTCAAGGTCTGTCTTGACCTGGCTCCGTCTTTAGACAGAGGCGAGCACCCGATTGCAGGGCAGGTGTGCAAGAAGGGAGCATGCACACCGCACTGCTGCTCCTTGCAGATTTTCCAGTTTGAAGGCTGTATGAATTACAGGTGGCATCACTGTATTTTTCTTCCATGAATTTGCAGTCATCTTCCGAAATGGCCTATCTTTTCAGTGCAAACACTGTCCTACAGCCTACTGCGGAGTGCCACAGCTCAGTTTTGCACTGCGCAAGGGAACGGCTTTGATCCTCTTAGCCCGTATCCCCTCAGTGTTATTAGGTGGCTTGCAGGTCTGGCATGGAAAGAAACTGTGAACTAGCAGCCTGTAGCCCCCTCTTCATCCCAGACAAAACTTGCTGAACCTCCTTCAGTTGTTTTTTTGCGAAGTGATGAGTGCAGATTGGCTCACTCTGCACTCAGCCTCCTCATAGGAGCGGAGCTCAGTTTGCTGGATCCAAGGCTCCTTGCTTTTAAGTGCCTGAAGTAGGAAACGGGTCCCTCCAGGCCTCCTCAATAGCCAAAGGAGAGAAAAACCCTCTCTCCAGCAGCAGAGCTGGGCCACCCACTCTGACCCCTCGTCTTTCCTCTTTCTTTCTGCATTGTCTTTACAGGGAAACCCTTTACACAGAGGCCTACAAGTTTCAGGCGGTGTGATTGTCACCCTGTGAGATAAACAGCTCCTATCTGTGACTTTCAAAAGGACTGAGCGAGTGGGCGCTACTTGGGTTTTGGTGGGTTCCTACCAGCTAAGATAGGGTGCTGTTGGGTTTTTTTGGGTTGTTTGTTTGTTTAGGTTTTTGTTTTGGTTTGGTTTTGGAGTTTTTTCCCAAAGAATGTGTCGAGGACACATCTTAGAAAATGGACCTCTCTGGTTATGTACTGGTGATTGCTGGTCTCCTCTGAGAATTCAGGCTATACTGGCTTTCTGTAGGCTGCTAATGGTATGTAGTCTCGTATTCATAGTGAGCAAAATATATACCTTCATGGTGGGAGTCCTTTCTGCACGGCTTGCCCTTTCTGTTTGTATTTTGGTTGCAGAGGACTTACAGTCCCTCCCTCAGACATATCCTCCAAGGAGCAGTATGTTTTACCTTAGAAACAAGATGCAAACACAGAGACGAGTTCCCTGCGTAGTTTGTAACACCGATGACGCTCAGCGCGCTGTGCAAAACGCCTGGGGCCGTACAGAGGAGCTTTGTGCAGCCCTGCGACCTGCTGGCTATCCACTTTTTCCCTGAAAATATTTTGCATTCGTGCCGGTGCATGGGGAAAAATGGAGGAGTGGGAGGAAGGGCGGGAGGCAGGGATATTTGAGCAAGCACTCGGCACATCTCTACCAGCTCAGCCCTGACCTCTGCCTTCTCTTCTTTGCCCGTCCCGTCTACCTGGCGGCGGCGGGGCTGGGAACGCAGGCGGGCGCCAGTGGGAATCTGCAGCCCCTCTTTGAGTTCAACCCACCCGGGCTCTGAACACAGGTCTCCATGGGTGAATGATCAGTGCCTTAAACAATTGCACTGTGCTCTCCTGGCATCTAATTACCAGGACAAAGCGGTCCATAATAATGGATATTGCAGAATAGCTTATTCTCCTGGAGGATTTGATCCAAACCCCAATGAAGTTGGTGGAAAGACTCCCATTGATTTCAATAGACTTTACATCAGGCTGCTAGCGTGCTGTTGGTTGCTTTGCCTTTAGCCACAATACGCTTTTTCAAAACTTTTTCACTTAAGAGATCTCAAAATCATAAATGATTTACACAGAGCAAGGAAGTGCCGTACTTTTCAGAACAACTGTCCCACTATCTTTTATTGTAATGTTGATTGCTAGGAAAAGAGCATCACTTTTGAATATCACCTAGTTTAGTAATGACAGTTGGTAATTGCTTGCATTTTTTTTTTTTATTTTCCAGTAAGTAAAGCTGTGCAGGAGTTTGTCCTAACATCATACCATTTCAGGAGCCTGGAAAAATATTCTATTTGCTTCCTCTGCTGAAAGCATACATGAGGGCTGACATATACACTAAAACACTGTTCTCCTATGCCTTTGCTCCTTGTGGCTATGGTCTCATTAACATTGCTGCATGTAAAAGACTCCAAAGACTTTATTTTTTTTTAACTAAAGGTTTCCTCATCTGATATTTTCATGAAGCACAGGAAAATATTTTGATATAAACTGATGGAGGAACAATGAATATTTTTGTAATTTAATTACATATATATTTTTAAAAAAAATGTAATGCTTCAAAATTCTTGTGGACCCGTGGGAATCCCTGTCATCACACACTACTCTGGGAAAAAAATGCTTGTGCCCAGCTAACACATTCACGTCCCTTTAAATGGACCATTTTCTTTAGAAAACTAAAATTTAAAAAGTTGATTACATTCCTTTGCTTCTTCCTGTTTTGACCCTGTTTAGCAGGAGGATGTGAGATGACCATGCCTTGGTGAGGATTTTGGCTGAAGGTTCAAATCTAGGGGCTGAGCCTCAGAAGTGCTGGGGGAGGCACAGCCTTGACCCACAGAGGGAAGATGTTGGGAGGGATGGTGCATGTCCAGGAGGAGGAATGGTTTGGGGTGCCTGAGGGTGGTAGAGAAGTGCCCAAGAGCAGTGATGATGTGACTGAGAGGTGGAGAAGGGGCTCAATGGGGGGACTGGCAAGTACAGACACCCTCAGAGCCGGGAATCCCTTAAGAAAGGAACTGGAGAGGGGTCCGGAAGTAGGACACCCATTATCATCATAGCAGAGAGGCCAGAAATGAAGAAAATGGAGAATATGGAGAGCAGGACGTTCAGAGCCTTCTCAGAGGAAGAGCCTTCTCTTCCCCAAAAAAATCCTGGGAGAGGACAGGAGCGAGGGGCTTCCTCCCAGGCAGGCGCCATGGCACGTGTCACACAGCTGCTGAGCACGGTCCCATCCAAAATCCGGAACAGCATGAGCTAAAACAGAGGAAGAAAGTCAGTACTGGGAAGGAACATTTTACTTCCTCCTCTTTACCTGCTGGGCGAAGAGTGGGGGATGTCAGCACAAGAGGAAGTCCTCTTTGATCCCTGCACAGGAGCTCATCCCAACTCAATGGGCAATGTTGGGCTGTGTCTAAACTCTGTGCTACACCATCCTTGCCCATGAGTGTAGCAGCGCCCGGGCAGTGCTTTCTGTCTGCTGGGCAGACAAGCCCGAGGGACAAGTCGCATGGAGTGCCACGCTCAGCCCGGCATGCTGTGTCCAAGAAAAACAGCGTGTTTCACTGCCAAGAAAGCGACAGCTAAATTTGTCTTCAGACTGCAATGAGTTGGAGCAGGATCCCTGCGAGGGGAAGCCAGTTCGTCACGGTTCAGAAGATTATTCAAAATGCATGAAATTTGCGTGGAATTTCCTTAATCTGCCTTTACAGGAAAATTCCTTTCCCACTTCCTGAGGGCAGGCCCATATTGTTGAAGGCAGCATTCTTTAACTGGGGGATATCATTTATTATAAAGGATCATGGGTCAAAGTATCTTAACCCAGATCAAGGGCAAGGTCTACAGGGACTGCCTGGAGCCTTTCGTGGTAACTCACAATAAAGGGCCAATTATAGAGCAAGCGGCTGACACCAAACCCATGCCGTGGCTGCAGATGGCAAATGCACCTACTTGGGTCATGCATCTTGTAAAGGGAGAAATTACTGTACGTTCAAATTCTTGAAATGGGTGACCACAGCTAGCAGGCTAATTAAGCCTTTCCAAAGTGAAATCCATGTTGCTTAACACTCCCTGTATTTTTCTTAGTAGCTTAACCTTGATATCTTTCCTGGGATTAGAGAGTGATGAAAGGTTGAATTATTTGTCTCTGAACTCCCACCGCGAGCGGTCTGACTGCAATCTGTTCAAGTTCCTGGTTTCTCAACATTGGTGTTGCATGCGATGCTCTGAGGGTGTTAGGCACTAAGATTGTATCACTCTAAATTACTGTTATTCACTTGGGATGCAGTTTACCAGTTTGAAAAAGACAGCAGCTGGGGAGAGGGGGGGAAACCAGGTAGAGAATCCTGTATAATTAAAAGAAAATTTAAAAATTAAGGGGTTTACTTACATATGCATGCATTTCTGTCCAAGCTTTTTACGAGCTGTTTGCGGTACTGTTGCTAAAATATTTTTGTAAAACTAAGGGCAACTTTTTCTCTGTCTTGTTGCTGGGGAAACTGAGGCACATCTTGGAAGGGAAGACTCTCAAAGGTTATTAAATACAAAGGCACATCTCTCGGTCAGGACCGAAGGTGAGAAATTGCTTGGGTGGAGTACTCTGGAGTATTATGGCATGTGTCTTCTTGAGGTCTTCTCTGGGAGATGGCCATTGCAGGAGGTGGCACACCATGAGCCTTGTCTGACCTGGTGGGGCTGCTTGGAGGTCCTTGGGTATTGCTGAGTATTGCTACTGCTGCTCAGGATGTGGGGAGGAGAAGGAGGACACCAAATGTACCATCCCCTTCTAAGTAGTAAATTCTGCTTATTGTGCTGGTTTGGAAAGGCAAACAAAACTGTAGGTTCATGTTTCATTCCTGTTTTGCATGTATACTTTCAACGTGTCCAGCTAACTGGCCAAGCCGGCTGTTTGAAAACACAGCCCTGGTGCATGGGGAGTCTGCAGGGGAGTGGAGGTTGGCAACGGGTGGGATATCTGGAGCTGCTCTAAGTGCCAGGCTGTGCTAGGAGGTACTGTAACCTCTCCCTATGTCATTAAGGCTTATCATTGCCACAGACAGTGATTGGAAAAGGCTTTTTGCAAGGCTGAACTGTAAGCAATAAAACTTGCATTCTGATACAGGCATAGTGCACTTAGCTAATAAAAATAGCTGTGGTGTCAAAAGGTTTCTGTAAATGGGGTTAAAGATATTAGCAGTCGCTGTGTTTGCCTTTCACTTCTCCATAGACCCAGGATGAGGTGAGGTGATAAAAATGGGCTTTTTGTTTCCACTGGGATCCAAAGTCACAAAACTTTACTTAGGATGCTGAGGGAGCAGTCACAAGTTTTCCCAGTGCAGCTCATCTCCCTGCTCTTCTCCCCTCTTGGCAGCCCAAACATACTTGCAGCAGCGATGGGTTTGGACTTGGGTGTCTTGCTGTGGGCAGCAAAATTGCCCTTTCCTCTTCACCCTGGGTGGAGGGCTGGAGTGTGGGTGATGTGCCTCAGGCAAGTGGATGGAGACCTGGCCCTGCCTTTCTCGCACCTGTGTGTGACTGGGGCTCAGATGCTTGCTTTGTGTCGCTTAAAAATTCAGGCTATGAGAAGAGAGGTACAACTGCGCTATGATGACATGAGGATGTGCATCATCACTTTGCTGTATCGAGAGCTGTTTTTCAAAGCCCTGATCTGCCATCCAGCCCCAGCTGGAGCACTGTTAATTCAGTGGAACTGCTCGCAAACTACGGTATTACCGGACATAAGTAACTGTAGAAAATTGGACTTAGAGCTAACAAATTAAGGGTTTCTTGGGACCAGATTATGATAAAAAAAGGAACTTTGTGTAGCTGAAGGTGAATGTTGATTTGACAGCAAAACATTAGTTGACAACAGAGCAATTAATGTCCCTTATTTGCCCAACTATTAAGAGATTGCTTTCATATGATCACGTAGTTGTTTGAGTCAGAGGAAGGTGTATTAACCAGTGTGTCTGCATTTCCCAGTTGTGTGTCAACCCCATGGTGTTTGCCAGGAGAGGTGGCAGAGGTGCCTGTGAACTGGATTATGCTCTAAAGGTCCCTGCTCGGCTGGGAGCTCCAGTCGCAAAAGCTTAATAACCGTAATTAGCACTTACATGTACTGGCAAAACTGTGTTTGGCAACTCTTTTGGGCTATGGATGTAGCTTGTGTTGGTACTAGATGAGACAAAGTCAAGAGTAGATAAGAGAAGAATGCACTATGAGAAACGGAGAAAACCCAATAATCTGAAAATCGTTGTGACCGCAAACTTGTTTGCTGGCCAACCAAATAACTGAAAATCTCCTAAGGAAGGGTGTGAATAATTAAACATAACTATAGCCATTTGTGGCCATTATGGTTCAATTAATAATTTAGAAATTTATCTGCCATAGCCTGTCTTCTCCTTCTTTAACAACACAGCTTTCCACCTCTTTTTCTTTCTCTTCTTCTCCCCCATCTTTTAGTAAATGAACATGGCAGGATCTGTGGTGCCAGCTGATTCCTGGAGAAATGTGATGGGGTCCTGCGAACCCACCAGTGTGGTTAGATGTGCCACCTCAGTCAGTTGTGATGTGCCACCTCTGACAACCAGCAGGATGCCGACAGGGTTTGTCTGGGCCCTTTCTTTCCTTCCTGTTCCTCAGCATCCCCAGCAATGTTTCATGGTGCCAGTGCCTACCTGGCACCCTCGGTCCCCAAGGAACAAAGCCACTCTTCTTGCAAGGTGGTTTCTTTGTCTCCTTGGTCCCTGACCGAGATCCTTGCTCCTTTTAAGCGCATGCAGGCGTGTTTTCCTGCGAGTGAAGAGTTGTGAAATCGGGTTGGTAATGGGAAAATGCTTATTCAGGTGTTCAAAGGCATCTGCCGCTGGAGCTTTGCTGCTCAGCTGAGGACAACAGTGGTGGTCCCCAGCAGCTGGTACCCCATCCCAAGGACACTTCCAGTTTCCAGTGATACTTGCCCTTGTGGGGCTGGCTGAAGGAAATAGTCCTTGGACTGGGACCCAAGGAAGTGAGCCTCCGTGAGAGCACCGACCGCTGCTGGCAAGGTGGCACCAGTGATGTGACATGTGATGACGTGAATGCAGAGATGAAGGCACCGCGGCTTCCTCAGCTGTCAATACAGCCTCATTCACATGCATTAGAAATTCACTTGTAATTTTCAGGGGGATGTGTGGAAAAGTTCTTCTAAAACGATTCTCAACAAGAGTGTCACCGGCTCAGAGGACAAGCGCTCATGTAGGCCATATTTGAGTTATCAAACCCAACAGCTAGAGGCAAATGTCAGCTTATCATAACTGCTCTGTAAACAGAAATCATCACACCATCTTTTGTCTCACCCATCACATCCAGGTGACAGCCCAGGAAGCCTATTAGCAAATGCCAACACGCCTACCGCACCGGGGAGAGTTACGAGCCTGGGTTAAACACCACAAGGGGAGTACCAGAGCCTAATCAGGGTAACAGCAATGAGTCACCTGAAGTCAGAGAAGTGCTAAGTGATTTTCTCATGGGAAAAACTGAGATCTAACATCACTCTGACTGACAGTCTTTTTTTTTTTTTTAAAGTTTCTTATTGAAAATATTATGCGTGATAAAAGCAGAGCACAGAAAGAGGGTGCAGATACCTGTACCACTCTGGATGGGCATATTGCAGTCTGAATTTTGCAATGGGAAGATAAATTATAGAAGTAACCTGTGCCAAACGAATACCAGAGCCAGGAGTAAAATTGCAAGAATTAAAGTACATACTTCAAAGTAAAGTGCTTGTACTAATAGCCTTATAGCAGTACCTGCTTCAAAGTTAGAAGTGTGTTGTCAGTAAAACAGAGCATTCACAGATGTTTTGATCTGCCAGTACTGCATTTCTGAAGAATTTAATATGCCCATTTCTGCTGTTGCCCTAGTTCGTGGGCCCAATACACACGCGTCTGTGTAGATCCTGTCCAGAAATGGTACAATGAGCCCCAAGCAGTGGGTCACAGCAAATCCAAGGGTCTTCCCCAAGCCTCTCCTACCAGGATGCCTGGCTGCTTTTCCTGTCCCATGCTGCTCTGTAGGTGTGGCTGCATTGCGGTTGTGGATTTTATGCTAGAACAACACTGAAAATGAGACAAAAGTCCAGCGCTAGATCTGTCGTGCAGTGGCTCTCCAACTCAAAGCCAGTGCTAACGTTGTTTTCAGGAGATGATGTATGAATAAATAAAACCCTAAAGTATATCTGAAGCGGTTTGCCGTAGGAGGCTGCCCATCTTGCAAATCTCTCCAGTTAGCTTGAAGCTATCAGCACACATCAGCTAGGGTCCGAATCAAGAGGGGAAGGAAACAACTCCTTTTTCTTCTTATGGAGGACAGATGCTAGTAGAGGGGCATGCTGCAGGATTGCCCAACTTGGGAGTTAAACGTGGTCTTTTACAAGAGGGGAATTAGCTGTCAGTGGTAGATAGAGTTGTTTTTGAAAAAGCCATGCATTAGCCGCAAATTTAAAAAAACCCCAATTTATGCAGAACATGAGGTTGCAGAGACCTGTTTTAGAGTCCCTTGTGACATTTAAAATACTCCTTCCATCACAAAACTCTTTTGATTGATGTCACATTTTGAAATCCTTTATTTTTGTACATCCTTTAAGATTAGATGTTTTTAAAAACAGAGCCTCTCCAAAATTCATGGTGGGGAGCAGTGATTGTTAGATTGTTTCAGTGCAGATGTCATTTGGTTTATTTTACCTTAGCTTAAGACTGTGCTTAACTTTAGTCCCCCAAATTGTCACTTTTAACCCAAGATAAAAGGATATTCATAGGTTGTCTTAAATAATAAAATGCACGTAAATGAAACAGCACAGTTTTTGTGATTTGATTTGGCCAAAATAATCTGCTTCACTTCCCAAAGTTCTGGGATAGATTGACTGGCTGAATTAATATGAGGAGTGATACAGGATATTTGAACTCTTGTCAGTTATTTCATTCTGCTTTTTCCCAGCAGTAAAATGGATTTGTTCTGAAACCTGGAAAAGAAAGAAAGAAACTCGGCAGATGTTGCCAGTTTATGATTTATTCTGATCTTGTAGCCTGCTCCAAACACCACTGAAGTCTATGGAAATCTTTTGGGGGATTTCAGAAGGAATCTCGTCAGGCTCTTGACTAATGTGCTGGGGAGCTGGGGGGGGGCAAATGTCTGGGGCTGAGGGAGTCTTGCAGATCTCATCCTTTTTACTTCTAGGGTTTACATTCTCTTGGTGTACATCCTTTCATGCAAGTCTCTCAGTGTTCCCTGGACCATATGTATTTGGATTAAAAGGTAATATGAGAAGCGCTAGGAAAAGCTGGAGCCAAGTCCCATTTTATTGCAAGAAGGCCTCAAAGTGATGTGAGGAGGGACAGCATGTCTGGCATCTGGGGCTGTGGGAACGCTACGTAGTGCAATAGAGATGGGGGATTCTTGTCAGTCCCATTTCCCTCATGTCCACGCTCTCATGCTTATGTGCCAACTCTGAGCAAATTCGGGGGTGGAAAGGAAACAGGGCACGAGGGAGGAGAGGTCTGTATTGTGTGGTATGGCACGACCCTCACTGCGAGGGATGCTCAGCAGGCAAGCTTCTTGTCTTGGGGTACGGGTAGACTGAGCGAGTGGTAAAGCCTTGTGCTCTGGTGCACTTTGGATCTTGGTTTCATGAGGCAGCATAAGTGTGGGACCTTAAGCCAATTAACCTTGCTGAAGCACCTAGAAATAGAGATGAGTAATAATTGTAGGAGAATTTAATATGCAACATCTTTTAACTTTACAGTTATCTGCAGTGCTTTCTAGACTGGAAAACTTACAGATTTTTCAAGGATGGGAAAGGCCTCTAAATGGTGTATGGAAATGAAACAGGCTTTGCATCTTTATCTATTTCTCATCTTATTATTTAGTGACAGGATCAGTTATTTCTCAAGAAATTGTATTAATTTTAACAAAATATTTGCAGTTCTTGGGGAAAAACGCATCACAGAACTGTGTTACTACTTGAGCTATTTATGAGATGGCACCCAAAATGTGAAACTTCTGCTTGTAACTCTCTACGACCATGTTTCAGTGTACGTTGCGAGTTTTCAAACTCCTTTTGGAAAAGCTTGTCTTTTAAAACCTTATTATTTTTATTTTTTTTTCCCCCTTAAAGTGGGAGGGAATCACAGATGATCTTTCACATGATTCTTCCAACACCCAGTCATTCATCAGCAGAGACTTAAAGATAATAAACTTTTTGTTTCAGGCAATTACTTAATCTCGACAAACTCCTGTGTTAAGCAGGGCTATTAACTGAGCAGGCCATAAATCAGCGTGTTGCCAGGTGGGTGAGTCTCCTGAACTGCAATCACTCTTCAGGACCTTCCAGAGACCCCTCACAGTCTTAAGCACCCTCATTACACAAGCAGCATGCTAACAACCAGCACCTCGCATGAGCAGCCTGGAGAATCCGCTGCAAACTGCACTGGGACCATTTTTAACACCAGTCGGGAAATTTTCCTACCAAGGCAGGATGATACATGGGAGTTATTAGCCGGCACCAAAACGACAGCTGGGTAAAGCAGATAACTTCCTCACCCCTCTCCTCATCAGACCTTCTGCCTAGTTAAGAGCAGTAGTTTGCCTTATGCTTGGTTAAAAGCCAACTCATGCAGTATCCTCTTAGTCTTTATGGACTAGGAGTGATTTGGGGACTGATGTCCTGAAGCATGAAAGCTCCCAAAACTCTTCTTTGAAGGCTACCAAGATATTTATCACCCGGGTATAAGAAAAAAATACCCAGCCCTGCAATTTTATCAAAACTAGTAGAAAGCAGACATCTTTGGTTCCATTTCCAGAAAGAAGTTTGATCAAAATGCGCAGCAGACTCTGCACAGGGTTTTTCCAGACGCCATTTGTTCAATTTTACAAATAATATAAACAGACCTTTCATACGAAGGGGAAATTTTTCAAGCCATTGCCTATAGGAACAGTTTGATTTCAGTTTGTTTTAGTGCCTGGAGGAGCATATGCATAAAGAAAGCAAACTCACTCCTGTGGTTTGGATTGGAGAGGCTAGAAATGCCAGCACTGCATTTGAAACACAGCCTTGTCCTGAAAGATTAAGAAAGTCTTTGTCGCCCAAGGGGGTACGAGTGTCCCCGCGATGGCAGCAGGCAGCCTTGCGATAGGGGAGACCATTCAGGTAGGTCTGTGCTTCAGGCGGGTTGGCGTGCCCTTTCTTGTTGGCACTGGCACCGGAGATTTCATGGGATTTAGGTGTCTGCTTGGGAGTTTTCCTTCTGCAAGGCGGCTTTCCAACTCCTGCAAGTTGTGCCGGTTCCTTGAGCAGACAACTCGTGGTGTGCTACCTGATGGATTTGGGAGAATGTGTTTAGTCTGCAATGGCCAGTCAGCCCAGCTACTCCATACACGTAGTTTGGCTGACACTAGAAGCAGCCGTGCCCACCAGGACCAGCACCTGGGGAGCTGGGTAGCAAGCATGAAGCTTACCCAGCTGAGCACCAGCCCTT
>NW_010123763.1:111069-116048 GCF_000699245.1 Pterocles gutturalis
ATGCACTCCGCAGTCCGGTCAGCCCTCCAGCCACACGAAACCAGCCTGGTCAACATAACAGGGAGTGCTGTGGTGTGGGGACAAGTGGCCAAGGGAGGTCAGGACTTGTGTTTTCAGTGTCAGTCTGGGCTGGAAGTGGTTGCTGAATAGCAGCCTAAGGGTCTGCTCATTCACGCACTAGCAATCTCATCTTAAACTGGTTCAGGGAGTTGATCTAGCCAAAACCCCATGCAACAAAATTTTAGGTGGTTAGTTTTCAACTGGATGAACTCCTTGAGCTGGCTCAGTGTGTGATTGCACAAGTGCCAGTGCCACCTTCAGGGAGGGGTGTGAACGCGTGGCTGGGGGCATGAGGCAGGGTCGATTTAAATGCTAAAAGACATCCCCATCTGTAGATTTGTTCCTAGGGATGACGCTTGCCAGTAAGCTTTTATTTGCATGAGTGGAAGGTGCTTGGTCAGGGGTCTGCTAGATTGGCTGTCGGATAAGAAGTGTCGTGCAGAGAGCACTGCATGATAGCTGATGCACTCTCCCTCCTTTTTGAGTCACTAGTTTTGCCCTTTAGTGCTTAAGCAGCCTCATTGCCTCTGATCTGAGGCTGATGAACTTCCCCATCCTTCCACATCTTGCCAGTGGAGATCTTGGGCTTGCCTGTGTTGAGTGCAGCCAAGGGCACCAGTGTCCTCTGGTGCTCCTGCTGCCTCTTGGACATAAATACCAATTAGTGCTTTCTCCCTTAATGGCTTCATCTAAGATCACATTACCATTTAGCCTTGTATTACAGGTGATCTGAAGTAGCTGCACTTTTGAGAGCCAAGGAAAAGTTTGCTCAGATGTAAAGTCAAGCTCCAGGAGCAGCTGAGCCATATTGAGCCCAATTCAGCTGCCGATGGACTCGCGTTCCAGTTCTCTGCTCCCCAGGGTTCCTGCCACAGGAGGCAGGACCTCTGTCAGGACTTCATTTGCACGTTCATCAAATGAATTTGTCTCTCATGAGGGTTCCCAGAAAAAGAAACATCTTGAGGGCTTGGAGGTTCTTCTCACAGTCAGGTATTTGGGACCAAGGGAGAAAGGCAGGGGACGTTGGGGAATACTCTGGGCACTCAGCTGTGAGCTGAGTTTCACACAATCGCTTTTCACCATCCTTTTCACAGCTCCCACTGTGAAATGGGCTTTAATGTGAAATACATGGGGGAACGAAAGAGTTTGCCATTCGTTGGCCTGGTCCCAGAACAGTCAGTGGCAAATCCCCTTGGCCCGTTTTTTTTGGAAACGACTGCATCAGCTGGAGGTGCAGGCAGTTGCTGAATCCAGGATGCTACTGGCTTCCCAGGAAGCAGGATGATAACAACTTGAAGAAAACTTCTCCCCTTAACCTGTAGGCATTTTTTCTTCTGTGGATGTATCTTTCTTGAGGGATCCGTAAGTTTGCGTAGATGTTTTGGACATACTGATTTTTCTCCTTCTGCCTGTCTAGGCAGGCACGAGCTGAACCAGCATCTGGTCTGCCCCCACCTCCCTGCCTGCCCCTCGTGCACTGGGAGTTCTTCCTTGCTGGTTGTGATTTTTTATTGTTGTTGTTCTATTTCTTCTTTCCATTCTCTGTCAGCAGCTGTTGGGAGAACGAGCCCCAAGATCCATCTGGCCCTTCGAGCTGTTCGGGCTGTGTCTTTTCTCGACAAAGCGGCCGCGGCCGTGCTTTCATACAAGAGTTACATTATGTAACAGCAACTTGCTCGAAAAGCAAACTGCCCTTTATTCGCTTGTGCTGCCTTTCTCCCTTTAGAATTGCAGCCACAGCCGAACCACAATGTAGCCTCAGATCTGAGTGAGTCTAGAGGGCTGTTTTTCTCTTTCTTTTTTTCTTTTCCTTTTTTTCTTTTTTCCTCCCCCCCCCCCCCCCCCTTTTTTTTTTTTTTCTTTCCCTCCTCTGCTTTCTGGAGGAGTTGGCACAATCCTGTGTTATTAGGACATAAGCCAGCTTGTTCTAGTGGAATTTCCTGTCTGATTTTAATTTCCCTCTCATTTTTTTCCCCCCTCAAAGTGAGACAGAAAAGCTTTTTAATTGCACTGCCGTAGGTTGGCCTTTCGGGATATTATTATTCTTATTAAGTACTTCCTGTTGGGAGGCGGCACATGAGTAGAAGTAACAAGGATCTTGGTGCAGTTGGGGCTTGTGGCCTCTTTGTTTGTTAATAACTGTCAGATTGGCAGCGTCCTCAAAATACATCTTGGCCTGACAGCCTGGCAATTAAAGCGATTTTCAAGGCTCTCTACATTTGCAGCTCAAGGCCTGTGGAATTAATAAGCTGCATTAGGCTTTTTGGGTTTGTTTTCTGCCATTCGGTAGCCACGGCTCCTCATCCATTTAATAAAAAGCCAGTGTTGGTAGGAAGGTCTTGCTCTGTAAATCCTCAGCATGGAGGTAGAAACTGCTGATCAGGTGTGGTGGGGCAGAGTGGCACATCCCAGGTGGGTTTTGCATCCTATTGTCCATCTCCATCCCAGCCTCTGTGGCTTAATTTTCAGCAGGCTAGCCATGCCTGCATAGCATCTAGTGATGAGCCTGGCATGCTTCTGGCCATCAAAGCAGAAGGGGCCTCGACAGCAATTCAGAGACCGAAACCTGGGTGACTTCTCTGCAATGACATGTGAGTGGATGGAGCAGGTTGCCATGTGCCATTGTGCTGCTGATTTTTCAACTTTCATTGCGTCCCAAAGGAGAATTCAACACTTTCTTAGCAGAAAAAGGCACTTTTTTTTTTCTTTTTTTGGTTTCCCTGGAAGCGTAAATTCTCAGCAGTCTCTTTCAGAAAGTTCCCATGTTGGCAGATACCGTTGTAATAAAGTCATAGTGTTTCAAGTTCATCACTTCCACATTCGTCTTGTAGTCTAAAATATAATAGATCATAAACCATCTTGATCTCTTCTGTGCCGCTTTTGACAGCAGTTGCAGGTTCCTGGAAGATGTTTTCTGATGGAAAACTTTCTGCCTTAAACTTTCCACCAGCTCAGGCTGTTTAGGATTGAAGATGATGGCTGGTGCAAGACACTTTTCTAATTATTGCTCCTTGGAAAGCCATCAGAGCTTCTGTGTTTGGGCACCCTGCTGCAGGAATTCCTTGTGCTCATGGGATTCCCCCTGGCTGCAGGAGAGCTCTGCTTTCGTGTTATTTACCCTTCCCAGAGGTATAAAAAAAATAATGATTTGTCCTCTTAAGGCTACCACATATCAGTAACCTGAAGACCTCAGGAATTCTTGTAGTATAATAAATAATACATCGCCTCTATTCACAGATGCCCACCTGAATGACTGAAAATACTTGTATAGATGTGAGTATATTAATCCTCCCAACACTATTTGGCAGTTTTTGAAAGTTTTGGGTGCAGCCTGTTTTACAAGAGCAAAGCCAGGACTTTTCATGCAGGTTGTCTGCAGGCTTATGAAAATTCCTATTTTCTCACCAAGAAGCCAAGTGCCCCATTTTTGGTCACACCTGAAGCGTGCTGCAAAGCCAGCTAATGCGTGGGAGCACATTGCAGGATTTCCTGGCATCCTTGTGTCCCTGCTAGCAGCAGCTGGACTGTCCCCACCGGGATGGCCATGCTCAGCCCTTGGGTGGCCAAGGCAGAAAGCCCCTCATGCAGAGTTTCAGAGATCGTAGATAGCAGCTGAGGTATTTCAGGGTTTGATTTCTTAATAGCAGTTCTACGTTCTTGTAGAAAATGTCAGTGAACTCTTACATTTTTAATCTAAATTTTCCATATAGAGGGAAAAGCCATTTTTTAGCCTTGCTGTAACTGTTTGAGCTCCTTTGCCAAGGAAAAGATGGGCAAGTTTAATGCCCTCAACAAAGGTCAAGCAGTGCACAGAGAGAGCGGAGGAGAGCTGCTAGGAGCTTCAGGACAGGTTGGACCTTGAGATGAACAGGAATATCCTACTTTCGTTAGGGTCTGAGTTCATTTAAGCACACCACCTCCTTCTTGGGGAGGGGCGAGGAAATTAATGAGCAAATTCCTTTGGTGTTGCCTCAAGTTGGCCGTGGGGCCATGGGGGGAGCTGGCTGATCTAATCTCGCCCCATCCCAGCTGCAAGAGCCAGCTCGCTCTGCAGACACCTACCTGCCTGCCCGACTTTTGGACACAGCCTGTGGCTCAGCAGCGATGCCCAAATGCAGAAACAGTGGCCAGGCTGAAATGTGTTCTCTGTCAGCGTGGTCACCAGAACCACGTTTCTGCCTGCGCATGCCAGTTGTGCCCACATCCTAGGTGGGGGATGCGGAGTGGCAGCCATCAGCATCTTTGGAGTTTTTCTTTGTTCTTCCACCTGAGCTGAAGCAGCAGAATAAAGTGCATAGGAGGATGAGCTCCTCTGGGCGATACCCAGAAGGACAAATGGGTGTTGTGATGGCTCCCAAGGAGTTTTCCTCCAGGATGCTGGAGGGGGGCAGCTCTGCATTTGCAGCATCTGATGGAGAAGTTTGCTGTGACTCATGGTGTTTATAATAGCTTTTATTATGCAGGTAAAACCAGGAATGAGCTTTATTCTGCATAAAGTAAGCACTGCATCCATGTGGTCACCCACAGTCTAGCAGCCACGTGTGCATCTTGCTGCTGGCTGGCAGGAAAACGAACAGCTCCCAGGTCTCTGCGTGGTGGTGGGTGTGTGCGGGGGGCTCCAGCGGCACTGCTGGAGAGGCAAGTGTTGTCCATGTTCTCTGCTCCTCACCGTGCCTCAGTTTCTCTGAGTGTAAATGCAGCTGACTCTGTCCTGGAGGTCCTTTGAGGTGTCACTATTATAATGCTTGTTTCAAAGCTTTTTTTGTGATTTTACAGCAGAAGAATGGTAATGTATTTTTTATTTTTTCTTGTTTTCTTTTCACATATGTGCATCCTAGCTGGGCCCCTTCCCCTTCCAAAGTTCCTACAAGGTATTTACCGTTACCTGAGCCATTTCATAGAATCATAGAATGGTTTGG
>NW_010123764.1:0-11744 GCF_000699245.1 Pterocles gutturalis
AGCCATATGGCTGCTCCAAGGGCTCCCTGGCACAGCCCCTGGCAAATCCTCTTAGTTCAGCTTCACCCTCTTTCTTGCTTCTTTGATGTCGATCTTGCTGTGGTCCTGTTCCAGTCTCAATTCCCACCGCAAGCTCTCACAGTCAGACGGTAGTTGTGCCCCCAGAGCTCTGAAGGCCCGATTGCAGGTCAAAGACAGGACACTGAGGTTATATCTGCTCTCTGCACAGGGTCCTGCCTGGTGATGGGACAACAGGCACAAAATGGCCCACATTCATAACATTAAACACTCTCACTCCCCAAACCAACTGGCTGCATCCAAACTACCTTGCCTGCTGCTCTGATATCTGTCAAAGGGACCTAACTGAGATGAACAAGCCTAAGAAAAGCAAAAAGGGCATTTTGTAATGAGGGGCACTGCCCGGCAGCAAAGGCCAGGAATGAAGAACTTAAATCTGCTGCTAATATTGATTCTCCTCTTTGATACCTTGAAAAGGTATCTGTTTGTCTCCATGAGTCACAGGCAGACAATAAACACAAACCTACTTCCCTAAGGCTGTTTTAAGGACTTGGGTTAAAATTTAGAGCAAGAAAATGAAAAGAAGTAAATAAAACATTTTATGTAGAGTGGAAGCAGATGCACAGCCTTATGTACCAGGAAGGGTGTGTTCTCATTAACAGGAGGTTGTTGCAATTTATTCTGTTCCTCAAAATCCAGGTAAGAAAACAAAAATCCCTGCTCATCCCTTTTCAGTTTTGAAGTAGCATGATAAAAAAAACATCTGCTAAAGCTAATGACTGCATTTGCATAGATTACATGTGACAATCCAACACACAACAGGGTGTCCTGCCATGTAGACAAGAAGCCACAAGGGTGATGCTCTTCTTTGGCATTTATTGCCAGAAGTCAACTACACTTCCACAATAATAGTGACAGCTCATTTCTGAAGGGCTTTGGCTAATGGTGCCAGAGGAAATTACTGATTCCCTCTTGTTTCCAAGCTGAAAGGTGTAGGGGTCTCTCGTGCCAAGCATGGAAGAGAGGTGGAGGAGGAAAAACAGCTTTCATGACAGCACCCAGCAAGACCCCTCAGCTCTGGAGGGATGGGGGGAAGGAATCTGAACCCTGTCCCTGGGCACTGCAGTCAGTCAAGGTGCTGGCCACAGGCGACACGGGGTGGCTGTGCACAGCCCTGCCATCCACTGGACTGAGGGAGGGCCGGCGCCTGTCATGGGGCATCATGGCTGGATGCCATGTTGAGTTGGAGGGGAAAAAATGGTTCCTTTGTGTTTTCGGCACAGTGGTTGAGTTTTATGGCATCGCTTTGTTATTCTTGCAGTGTTGGCTATGGACAAATACAAGACGACAATTTATATCCTACGGCAAACTGGCTCTGATACGATGCTACTCCTTTTTGCTTTGCTTAATTGGGCTAACAGAAAAAGACAACAGCTGCAGTGGTGGGAATGAAAAATGCCTTCGCTTGTCCTGGTTTTGACAGCAATCAGCCTGACAAGGGATTATCAATTGATCTGGGATAAGTGTTAGTGAAGGATGCAGTTTATTGTCCGTTTATCCCCTTTACAATTTCATAGATACAATTGCACTTCAAAAAACTAATATAGAGGGTTAATTTGTGAGTGAGTAGACTCTTAGGCATGTTTAAGTAAGACCAGAGTGTGAAAAGGAGGAGAACCTCTCTGAAAAAAAGTACTTTAGGACTTCTATGTGCTTTGATACGTACATATGTGTGGGCATGTGTATCATGAAGAGAGCAAGTAAAAAGAGAGACTGGCCATAAGCACATGCTTTTGAAAAAAATCAGGTCATTTTCTCCAGCTTGTATCTTCCAGGACTGCAGATCTGACAGTCACAGGATGATTCCTTCTGGCCTGGTAATCTATGAGTTCAGGCAAAGCTCTGCAACCACCTGTCAGTCTATTTTTGTGAAGCTCCATGGAAAAACTCCACAAAAAGGACTGGATGATCTTGACTGTCCTATTTGATACATATGACAACTTTTGGATTGGCACATGGTTTTCCCATTAGGTTTTGCTGGAAGCAGGAGATGATATACCCTGGCCAGGAGTCCAGAGAAATGGGCTTTCCCCAACCAGCCGGTGACACGAGGCAAACCTGTGCTGCTGGTTTCCAGTTTGCTTGCTGCTGGCCCTGATCCAGCTCGGTGGAGCTTGGCAGGAGTTTGGCAGTTGTCCTTGGTAGATGCCAAATTCAGCTACTGTGTGTAGAAGCACCACTGAGAAGAGCCCCCCAGGTCCCAAGGGACGAGGGGATGCTTGCTCTGCATCCTGGGTGCCCTACCAGCCAACTCAAAGGTTTTAATCCTACATTTCTCCCATGCTCCTTGTGGAAATGGTGCTTCTCTGGAAACCTGTTCTGTCCGAGCAAGAAGAAAAGCAGGAGTGGAAGCCTCAGTGACTATTCCCCTTGGTGCTAATCTATTCTTAAACTGAACTGTACTCTTTAGATATTTTAGTAAAACTGTCATAAATCAACACCCACTGCTTCGTTTTTTCTTAGTGATGAAAAAAAAGGAAAAGGAGAAAACTGAAAAGCTGTCCTTTAGCTGACATTCAGTTAGAATTGATCGAGTGATCTGCTGTCAGAGCAACTGCTCTTGTCAAAAATAGCCCTTTGGGAAAAAAAAACCTCTGGTGTTATTTGTATTGCATGTACATCACAATGCTCTTTAGTGAGAGCAGGGTGTCAGAGACCAATATCAAAAAGAGATCAGTGAAGGTGCTGTGTGGGAAATGAATCGTGCACTTCTCTACAAGCTACCAGAGCCCCTACGACTGCCTCCAAATAACAAGTTCACTGATGTGTGTCAAGGCATAATTTTTAGAAAGAACAAGTGGGGTCAGATTTTTTTAGAAACTGAGATACTGATACAACCAAGATCCAGGCTGCACCAAGCCTTTCCCATGGTGTAGCTTTGAGCAGAGTCTCAGTCCTGCAAACTCCCAACCGTCTTCGTAGCTCCCCTGGTGCAAGAAATAGGCATCGCCAAGAGCACATACATTGAGCAATGCACATGCTTGCATTACAGATGATGGAAAATGCTTTGTTTCTGTGTAACAATGTTTTCCCTCAAACTGAAAACTGAAAAATGTTGGCTGATATTTTTGGGAAAGGGAGGAAATAACTTAAAATCCATAAATTACAAAATATTTGGATAGGGACTGATCTGAGCAAAGTTAAGTGTTTTTCTCTGAACATTTAACTTGGGCTCAGAGCTTTTAGGATAAGATTTACCTCACCCACCCTGAAGATGACATGTAAAACAGGTTAAATAAACTGCACCCTAAGAATACCTGTCTTTTGCCACATTAGAGAAAGGTGATTTAAGCTAGCTAGCTGAGATGCAGCTGTTAACTCTGCAGCTGGTTAAAGCATGGGGAGGATAAACCTCCCCTTTGGTTTGAAACAGATGGAAACCAGTTGTTCCTACAGGTTTGCAAGGCATGGCCTGGTTTTGTAAGGTATACGCAACCCTTTTGGAAGCTGCTGAGACATGCCTTATTTCAAATACAAAATATATAGTGTCTATCTGCTTAAGGCAGCTCATATAGGAGTAGTTGCAGTTTTGGGGCTCCTGAAAAAAATCCTGACAGTGAATTTTGTCACCAGTTTTGGACCGTTGTCATAATAAAAAGCACAGTTATTTATCCTATCCCACCATGTTCCAAGGCCCAGATTTAGTCCCAAAGTTTTTCAGTAATTCCCTCGCAGCTGGTGTTTTTCACACATGCTCAGGTTTCTTTTTCCTCTTTCACATTTGGCCTCTGTGTCCTTTCACCTGAGCCCAAAGACTTCCATGTGCTACCACAGAGCTGGCACCCAACTGCTCTGACTGATGTTCTGCCCATGGGCTGGTTGCTTTATACACAGAGAAATGAGTGGAAAGAAGGAAAGTGAAAGACAGCACTCCTGAAACCAAACTAATAATGTATCTACCAGTAATTGTAATGAAAGGACTTTTTTTTTTTTTTTTTTTTAATCTGCAGCAGCTGAATCTAGCAATAGCCTTGCTGGTGAATTGGAGAAGTATTTCTTGTTTTTAAAAAAAGCACAAGTAATATGACCACATCTATGTAGGTAACCTATTTAGGGAGGCTGAATCTTTAATTTAAGGGCCTGATTCTGACTTTTACATCCACTAACACTAATCAGAAGTATTTCTGCTGAAGTCAACGGAAAGGTCTAAGATAGTACAAGGGTAAGGAAAAAACTGAAGCATTCCCAATGTGATGAAAGCTTTTGAATGCTTATCTCTCAGTAAAAATGACCTCACGCTCAAAAAACATTCTCAACTGTTTGAAAAACACATTCTGACCCAGTATGCCCCATTGTCTCCCTAATCTGCTTACACTTGTTTGGGCTTTTAATTAAAGGTAGTGGGGAAGACCTGGCCCTTCTGTGGTACTATTGTCTGTCAGTTCTGCTGGGATTGCACAGCCAGGATTTTATTTTCATTTATTTTTGAAGTAGAAAAACTTAACTGCACAATTAGAAATAAAAATATTATTTTTTATTATGTCTGGAATATTGCAAACATCCAACGAAGAAAGTGATTGTTTTTTTAACATTTCTCTTATCAGTTCAGTATATGGAAGAAAATAAACTCTCCACATTTCCAGCAATTAAAGTGCAAGTAAATCTGGGATTGGGCTGGGTTAATTCTGTGAGGTTCTAGCTACAATGTTACAGCAGGATTAATCTAGAGGTTTGGGGTTTTTTGAATGCAGAGGGCTAGGACACCAACATATTATTATTAATTAGAAGTAAATCTTTCCCTTGGGGGACTACATGCACTGTCTGCATTTTTAATTTGTATTTAGCTTTAAGACAAATTACAGATATTTTCCCCCTTTCAGTTTCTCCGTTGCTTCCTTATTTCTCTGTAATCCTTTTGTTTTGCATTGAGAGGAACTGTTGGATAACACAGAGATCGTTTGCAGCCAATCAATATTTTCAGTCTGTTGGCTGAACTGGAAAACATTCAATAATTTTCTTTTGGGTTGAACGTGTGTTTTGCTTCAGTTTGTGAGGGCTACTGTTATTTTTCTATTTTGCTCTTTAAAACAGCAAAACATAAACCATTTATACAGAAAAGTTGTTTAAACAACAAAAAAATCCCTACAAAAATCTTGAAAAAATACTGTAACTTCATCCTTTCTCAGGTCAGATTGTTTATTTGATTTCAGAAATCCCATGACTGGTTTGCTCAACCTGAACATCATTTCTTGCTCAACGTTTTTTTCTGAAAAATTGCACTTGGAGGGATGCTGAGGCTGAGTGACAGTAATAAAAGAAAATCTCACAGTGTCTGGAGGACTGCTTTCACATGCAAAGGTGTCATTGGCCTTTGCTGCAAGGATATTATTGGTGAGAACAAGAAGTACTCCTCCTTGCTAAGTCCTCACTAGCAGGTCTCTGGTCTGATACATGGTCTTCCAGGCTCATGAAATGGGATTTCTTCCCATTTTATCTGGACTGGACCAGTGTTCAAATATGTGAAAAGTCAGCAGCTGTTTTTTCTTTCCTGCACACGTATGCTGCAAAAGGGCACAATCATTTACCTGTTTAAGAATCTGTACCTCAGCTCTCGTTTGGTGTGATTTCTTGGAGATTTAGAGGACATTTGGGTTACTTAAACTGCACAGTTCTGCAGTGGGCACTTCCAAATTCTATAAGTTTGTGGGGTTCAGCCATAATTTTCTGAAAATAGAGTCCAGGTCCCTATTTTGAGAAACAGGCCTTGCTCTGCTCACTGTACGCTTCCCAGTACTGCAGCTCTTCACTCAACAAAACAAAGTAATGACAGCTTATTATCTCCCAGGAGATCAGAGACAGACTTTACAGTGACATGCACATCTCCCAGTCATGATGATTTTTTCTATCTGTACGTTGCACTGATATCAGATTTTCACACTGACAGTTTTTCATGTTTTAATCGGGCAGTTTCTGGTGAGCATGAAGCCTGTGGAGATGGCAGTCTGACAGAGTGTAGGAAACACACCCATCTTCTACTTGCCACTCTTTATTCTTCCTTCCTTCCATATATCACATTTTTTAGATTCCTTTAAGAACCTTTTCCCTAAGACATCCCCAAGTTTGAGCTGCCTGAGAGTGAGGGTCAGCCAGGCTCTGGACATGCTGAACTGCACATACATGTTCTTTATGCCTCTGCAGCTGGGGGGAGCTTGGTTTGCAGGAAAGGATGTGGAAAACGGTCTGACCTGGGAAAATGGAGGGAGGAGTATCAAAGCAAATAGCCCCAGGGAGGTCCTAGCTGCTGCCACATGGGCTGGAGAGGGGAGAAGGAAATGTGCAGTATTAGAGGACACGTATCTGTTGGGAGGCAAATGCAAACAAGGGGCAAATGTTAGAAATCCAGATGCTTTTCCCTTGTGCCTGTGCAAGGCGATGCTTCCCACTGATGTGTGTTACAGAAGGAAGGCTCATATGGAAAATAAGAGGGAGTCTTTAATCCCCCATTTCTTTTTCTGAAATGTTTTTGTGCTGCTTTTAGCTGTTCCCTTTTTTTAGTCCCAGTGGTTCTCTAAGCAGATCTTAAGGTATCAGCAGAGATCTGACATTACTTATGTCTTCCTTAATGAGCCCATTGATTTTGTAATCCAGCAAAGAGCATCTCTTCCATTTGCTGATACTGTAACGCATTGAAGAGTTTATCTGTGCAGTAGCACATCTAACCATGTCAGAAGAAACTACAGCATCTGAAGTAACTTTTCAGGTAGTGAGCCTGTGTTCCCTGTGAGCCTGTTATTGCTCTGGGCCTCCCTGTACTCATCCTTAAATTCTAGACCGTGGCATGGTAATTATCAATGGCTTTTTTAAAAGCCTGCTGACTTTCTCCCATCACCAGCTGGGGTCTAGATGCAGGCACCATTCCAGCCAAAATCTTGCAACTCACTTTTTGCAATTTACATTCACTGTTTATCACTAGGAAGATCTGCTAGTTTTAAATTGATAAATTGATGTAGCATCTTTGAGTCCCATGAATTATAGATACACTATAGGATATCTGATGGTAGAAACATAGCTGTACAGAATACTAACCAAAAAAAAAAAAAAAAAAGAAAAAAAAAAGAAAAAAGTAAAGGACTTCAGCAGAAAGTGGGTAAACTGTCTTAAAACTGAGCATATCCCAGGAACTATGTTGAGAGGACTGCTCCTAACTCTCCCGAGTCACTGCAGCTACTCAGAAATTAAGCATGAAGTGAAAAATTCATGAAGAGATTTTCAGACACCTCTGTCCTGTCACCCTGTGCTCAGTGCTTCTGTTCAGCATGTAAGGCAGCCTTGAAACACCAAAAAACTCTGGGGCTTCTGTCAAAATGAGGGACAAGACGGTTTGCTGGCTGTCACTTGAATCACTAATTCATACTTGGTGAATCCTAGGATTTTTATTCAGTATTCATTCTGTGCCATGTACTGCAGTCTCTGGGGGAACTGAGAGTGTCTGCCTGGTGCAGCCACTGGGGAGAAGCGGGGTGAGGCTCTGCTGGCTGGTTTGCAATTACTGCTGCTGCTGTTTCACCTGATGGCTCCAGCTGCATGGTGCTCCCCTGGCTCCAGCACTCTGTAGGGAGGGAGGCTGGGACAGGACTGTGGTACCTCTGGGTCACTGAAGAAGGCACCTTGGCTGAAATGAAGCAAAACAGTGGCTTCCTGAGGCTCACAGCACAGGTCAGGGCTGGAGCCAGGGCTGGGAGCCACACCAGCAGTCTATGACAGTAACCTTCAGCAAGCAGCCCAAAAAAAGCCCTAGGGTATGTCCAGGGAACAAGGAGAGGATAGCCTTCACCTCAAAGTCTTTAATTTCTCTAAGAAAGTGTATACCTATAAATGTTTTTCAATGACCTTTTCTGAATAATATTGTTATATAGTGTTTCTTGTCTGGTTTTCTTCATAAGAAATTTTTTACTGTGAGAATGGTGAGGCACTGGAACAGGTTGCCCAGAAAAGCTGTGGATGCCCCATCCCTGGAGGTGTTCAAGGCCAGTCTGGATGAGGCTTTGAGCAACCTGGTCTAGTGGAAGGTGTCCCTGCCCATGGCAGCAGGGGGTGGAATGAGATGATCTCTGAGGTCCCTTCCAACCCAAACCATTCTGTGATTCTATAATTCATATTCATTCTAAAAATGAAAAAAAATCCACTTTCAAAAACATTTTTTCCACACACCCTTTTCGTTATCCCCTTCAGCTGGAATAAACCCACTGGTGTGGCTGTGCCATGCAGCTCGGCATGGGCTCGGCATGGGCTCTCTTCTACTGTGTCAGATGCCCCTCAGGCTAAGACAGGTCAGGGGAGATGGGGTAGAAACAGCTCTCCCACCACAGCTACTCAGCTGCCCCTCACCTGCAAGTCATCATGAGCTCCCAGCTGACTGTGGAGTCTCTGTGCTTTTAAATTACAGCTCTTCATTTGTTTTCACTTTGCAAAGTGTCTGTCAGTCTGCTTTCCCCCTTGCCAGGAAGATAAAGTTATTACATTTTTCACTGTCAGATGCAGACTCCCATTTCAGACCTACAGAGATGAAGGGAAGCCACAAAGAAATCTCTACTGTAATTCAGGGGATGGAGTTTCAAACCTCTGAGAAAAACAGTAAGCAGTAGGTATTGCTTATGCAGGCTTTGTGCAAGCTTCCTAGAATGTAAAACCAGAAAGAATAAAAAAAGACCACATGGAACAAAATGGCTCTGGCTCCATTTCATCCAGCTCCTCACCATCCTTTTCCAGAAACCACCCTCGCTCACCTTGAAGGCCATTCATACAGCCAATCCTGTATCCCTTTATGGTTTTGCAGAAATGACACCATGCCATTTGCTTCCAGGGAAAATCCCAGCTGAACACAGGGGGGAACCAAAAGGGCAAGGGAACACCACTCAACCCTCTGTGTGAAGTTCCCATTGCACATGAGGATATGGGCACAACAGATGTGGCAGAGAACATTTTCTTCCAACCTCCTTGATTGTACAGCACTCAGGTGTCCAAACATCCCTAGATGTGAGAGTTATTTTGCATGACTATAACCACCTTTCAGCATTACCCTTCTTCAGTTAGAAGTTGGTGAACGTTTTGTCCAAAGCTTTTCCTGTTGAGCCCTGCAAGGGCAGGTTGACCAAAGCACGTGATGAGTACACAATGAATCCATAGATGTCTTCAGGTCAAAACAAAACAATAAAATAACAAAAAAGAAAAAAAAAAAGGGAATGTTCCATTTGTCACTTTCAAAATTAAATGCTTTAGTATTTAATTTTAGAATGGCTATACATTTCCAGAAGTACTTCAAGGTTATTTAAATCATATTTTAAAATGTGCAAAAAGGACTGAAAACAAATGTGTAGAAAAAAAATCAATTTGTCAAAACATTTCTAAAGTAGTAATTTCAGGTTGACCTCAAGCCACTTTCCTCCATTAACACTTGGATTTTAAGTTGACTGAAAAACAAGCTGAAAGTCCACCCTTTCTGTCATGGCCGCAGATATTCACACAAAAAGAAAGAGGGCACAATAACTTGTCTGTTCCATACAGCTGTGAAGCATTAAGTCATCTGCCATCTGCTTTTTGTGTCTCTGTATCTTCTTCCTTTGGACTCAATGTTTCTAAGAAGAATAGGTGAAATACAAGGGATTGGTGAAATGCAGCAAAGCACTAGTATGAAAGTAAGTTGGTAGGTTCAGCCATGTGGCCAAGTCTTACTTATTAGCTGTTTTGCCCACTTTTTCCCAAGATACATTACCAGGTTTCATTCTTTCAAATTTCCAAAGGATGCCTGGCTCTGTGTATTTGCATTTGCACAAGAGCATTTGGTATTTTCTCTTTTTTATCAAGTTTCCTTCATCTGCCTAAAGAGCAGAAATACTACCAAGTGATGGGAGAACTCATGACGCGGGACAATGGATGTAGGTACAGCCAAGGTGAGCAACTTAGGCCTCTGGGTTGAGGTTCTGCTCTGACCTCCATGGCTTCTGGGTGCTGGGGATGTTTATGAAGTGCACTCTATAAAATGTAATTCATTCCTCCTCCTCCAGCCAAAATCTTGGCTTCTGTCCCGTCTGTCCTTTCCTCTGTCTCTTGCAGAAGGCAGGAGAGACCTGTAAGTTGAATGATGTGTTCGTATTGCTCTTATTGAACGCTTGTAATTATGAATGCACACGGCACTTTTTATACATGAACAGAAAAAGGACTAAATTCACTGGATAAATTATTCACAACAGATAATTCAACCCGCTCTCTTGGGAGAGTGCAATGAATGTCTAATGATGTTTAAAAAACCCCACAACTCATTCTTCCAACCAGTGGAGTCAATGGCAAAACCTTTTACTGACTTCAAAGGGAGCAGAGCCTAGCCCCAAGCCAGAGGGCCCACATACGACTTCTCTTTAGTGGTTCTCACTTGCATTTAGAGCTAAAACCCAGACAAGTGTTTCTGTTTTAAGGAGCCCAGATTAATGCTGTATTGCAGTCGGGCAGCCGGGGCATGTGCATTATTACAGCTCCTCTTGAAAGCAGGTCTGCTTGCAGCCATGGCGCAGAGCACTGCCCCCAGGCTGAAACAACCGGGCCTCAAGAGAGAGCCAAGGCAGAGGTGTTTTCTAGTGAGTCTGGAGCTCAGGGTGGGTTAATTTGTCCAGGTTTGTCCAGTTTGGAGAAAAAGGAGGTTGAGGAGCAACCTCATTGCTCTCCACAGCTTCCCGAGGAGAGGAAGTCAAGAGGGAGGTGCTGAGCTCTTCTCCTGGTGTCCAGTGGTAGGACGTTTGGGAATGGTTCAAAGCTGCTCCAGGGGAGGTGTGACTGGACATGAGGAAGCATTTCTTTACCAAGGGTGATCAAACACTGGAACAGGCTTCCAAGGTTCTAAGGGAGGTGGTTGATGCCCGAAGTCTGTCAGTGTTTAAGAGGCATTTGGACTATGCTCTTAATAACATGCTTTAACTTCTGTTCAGCCCTGAAGTGGTCAGGAAATTGGACTAGATTATATCACTGTAGGTCACTTCCAAGTGAAATATTCTAATTCTGTTCTATTCTATTCTATTCTACTGATGTACTTTGCATCTGGGATAGATTTGCAGACAGTGAGGGGGTTTGTGACCAGGGTGCCACCAGCCACCCTGACATGACTGTGCTGCTGGCCATCATCCCCGGCAGCAGCACACCATGGGCGTGATTTGGGGGCTGTGACCATGCGCAGTGGATGGGGGTTCTGGGGAAAGGCTTGTGTGGGGGCTACCACCGTGCTCCCCTTCCCTGGCAGGGGAGGTGAGTGGACTGAGGGCTGTGCTGAGTCCCAACTTGTGCCACTGCTCTTCTCTAGTCGCTGGCAGTAGGGGACGTGTGGCCTCGGGCACTGGGGAGAAACAGGGACCCGGGGACGGTGCGAGTCGTCCCCGTGAGGTGCAACCGGGGAAGCAAGAGTGGGGGCGGTGTCGGCATCCTTCGCTTCTGCTCCCGGGGGTGTGCACCTCCCATGTTCGGGCTGGGTGTCCCATCTATCCCTGCCGTGTGGTGCATTGTCACCTGCAAACTGTGTGTGTCGCCCCCCCCCGCCCCCCACCGCGTTCTCTCGGCGCTTCTGGTGCTTCGCTGCCCTTCACATCGCGTGGCTTTGGTCACTCCATGTCCTAAAGCGCCGTGTGACCGTGCCGGGAGGACACAGAAGCGGTGCAAAACGCTCCGTGTAAATAAAACCCGAG
>NW_010123765.1:0-4943 GCF_000699245.1 Pterocles gutturalis
CTCTCCAGCCATTCTCCTCCCAGCCTGTGGCAGAGGAATATGGAGAATGAGTTCCTGTAAGACATCTTCAGAGAGGTGGATGAGTCCAGTGGATGAAAACAGAGTCTCACAAAACAGAAGGCAAAACCAGAAGGCAAACTCATGTTAGTGCTTTGCTAGCACATCGCTCATGTTTTTCTAAGTCTGTTTCGATTTACTGTGTGACTGAGAACTGGATAAAAATGGTTGTGATTAAGTGTGGCTTGGAAATGAGAAAAAGGTTTCTCACCATCAGAGAAGAAAGGTACCGGAACCGTCTGCCCATTGGGGTAACGGAGCAAGCAAACCAACTGTAAGCTGAAAATAGCTCGGTTTATGAAACAATCCTACAACGTGCTGTCTGGGGACTGGGCTGGCATGATTTAGAAGATGTCTTTTCCTAGCTTTCTGAAAATACAGGCATATCTGGTAACCATTGTCTTCTTCTGAAGTGCACTATGTAGCAACATCTCATCTGTCTGAAATCACACAGCGTAAGAAGAAAAACCAAGATGCGACTCACTTGCTGCAGTTGTGCAGGTTTGTTTTGACAATATCATAATCTGTGTTGTAGAGCGGGCCGCTGTCCTTGAGCAAGGCTTTCTGAATGCTGTAGACATGCACGCTCGCAATCGTGGCCAGTTTAGACTTCATTGCTGGGGAAAAAAAAAAATAATAGTCCTCTGTTAGCATGGCCTTTACAGAATCAGGTGGCAACTTGAAGTCTCAAGCTCTAGCAAGGATAGAGAAAGATGGTCAGACCACTTGACAGCAAGGACCTGAATGTAAAAATGTGTAATTGTGCCTTTTCCACTGCTCACTAATTGAGAACTCAAGGTAACAGACCCCACAAGCCTGTCAAACATATTTTCCACTTTGCTCTTAATCCATTAGTGTAAGAACCAAGAGTGTAATCTCACTGTTTACCTTCAAAATATCTGGTGTTTGGGATCCAGAATATCTATACGGCTACCTAAAGCTAAGGAAGAAAATTAGACTGATAACTTCACCCTGCTGAAACTGCTCTCTGCCATCAAGGCAGCGTCCACTGTATCAACTAGTGTCCCAGTGTCTTCTCCAGTAGCCTGCTGAAATCAATGTTTTGTTTTTTCTTTGCTATTTAGACTCTTTACTCCCTTGAGACAAGGGCTGGTTTTTAGGAATTCTTTGGTTATTGCTTATTTTGTTCTTTCCACACAGTCCTGGTGTGAGACAGAGCTTCTAAGCACTGTAAAAATACACACAGTAATCGTTTCTTGGGGCCAGGCCTACACTACGCAGCCCTAGTCCCATCACAAATCTTGGCCTCTTCCAAATGTAAGTCATACCTTTGGCCTGTCTTCTCATACAAAAAAACACCAACAACTCTTTCTTCCACAGCAAACCAGAGTATTGCGCAGCACACAAAATTCAACAAAGATGCACTGCTTGACAATCTACTGACGAGGACAGCTTTAGTTAGAAATCCACTTCAGATGTCAAAAAGGAAAATAAATAACCCAAGCCTCTCAAAAAAAAAAAGTTAGATCATGAATATTTAAGGTCACAAACACCACAGTACGTTCTCAAATGGCAAAGATGTTATTTGAAAGCAAGGAAGAGCTGGCAGCTGTGTTTCAATCGCTACGGATCAGATCTCATCAGCAGGACCAGACCTGGAAAGGTGCTCAGACGACTGGCAGCGCACGGAGAACAGTTGCAAGGAGCAGTGTTAGAGGGGTGGATTTTTTCACTTTTTACTGTGAAACAAAAGTGAGAACGTTCTTGTGGGACATTTAACTGATACCCACAGCACTCAGGACAAAGACTGAAATAACATTTAACCAATGACTAGAATTATCTGCTTCAGCATCCTCAGGAGCCTGAAGGCTTATAATTGTTCTAGAACACTGTGAGACAGCGCTGTGTGCTGCTCAGATATTGTTGGCTTTAAGGAGGAGCTGTCTGTCAGGGGCAGGGAGATGAAAAAGAATCGCTGAATAATGTTCAACATTAAAAAAAAATAATCAGACTCAAATCATAAGTCTGAAGTTACGCAGCTGTTGGCTCAGATATTCAAAATTCTGAGAAAAAGACAGTACAAAAAGTACACACCTGAACCCAACAGCCTGACCAGGCATTTACGTGCAGATGGCAAGTTCTGAGCTTTACTCATTTTGCTGTTCTTTCAAAGAAAAAAGTTAAAACCACGTAATTTTCACAATCTCCTTACCTTCAAGTTGATCCTCTCTCACTACTGCAACCTTGTGGCACTGTAAGAAATAAATAAATTGCAATTTTAAAATTTTGAAAAGATCTGTTGTACGCAAGACTGATATTTTCAGTTATCTGTTGAATAAGAAAGTCTGCAAAAAAACACTGCCAACGCCTTTAAACAGTCACCAGCCACTGGTTTTTAAAGCTCTGTCTTCTTCTTTTTCTAACAGACTGTTTCACAGATCGCTACAACCCTAAAGAAAACCTTCATCTTCCATTCCTGACAGTGGGAGATGAGACACAGATGAAATGAGAATGAAACAACTGCACAGCAGAGAAAAGCAAACTAACGGAGCTGATGACCCAACTGCTTCAAGTCTGCCGCATTAACCATCACCCATTTATAGTTAGATTGCTTGTAAACTCTAACACAGAAATCTGTAGAATAGACATGGCACCAGAGAAGGAAAATACCACAAGAAATGAAGCATTAATTGAAAAGCCAGAAATGAATGTTTCTGGAAACGTGCTCTACAGCCAATCTTCAAGGATTATATCTGCTCGGTGACATTTCCGAGGCTGCGGTTAGTACAGAGAGCATCCAAAGAGATGGAGATGGAGAAAATCCAACCATTAATTTTGTGTTTAACTGATATCACAGACCAGCCAGCAAAAAAGAAAGAGTCAAGAAAAATTAGGCAAAAATAGGCAACCTGAAAAGGTGAAGAAAGGCTGAGAGCGTCAGTCTCTCACTGAGGCGGATAAAAAGTTGCAAGTAAAGAGCAAACAGTGCTAAGATCTGACGAGAATTATTGGTGACGGATTTCTATCCACATCTCCCTTGCTGTGCAGTCGAATCCACAGCCTGGTGGCTCCAGCTACTGACAGCAGACGGTAGTGCAGGGTTAGCAGCAAGCACAAGGTTGAACCGAAGCACTCGCTCCCCTTTCCTACCCAAAATTGACTTGTGACAGCTACCCGCCAGCTACTCCAAAGCCTGCACGTTTTCTGGAAGTGCCTTCTCCCACCTGCTCCAGCGAGCCCTCAGACACTCAGTCGGAGGAAATTTAAAGTCCTCCTTTAAATTTCCATTTAAAGTCCATCTCTGCCCCTATTATTGCACCTGCAGGTCACCTTTCCTAGCAGGCGCTGCTATTGCAGCATTCAAAAATGAGATATTTTTAAAAAGAAGAAAAAAAAGTGACCTTTCTATGTTTACCTTGGCAGATCTTGTTTAAAAAACATAAAAGGGGCTAAGACAGGTTAAAAAAATAAAAATATTTGTTCTTATGTGAGAATTCACTTGTTTTGTTTTAAATAAATTACAGGAAAGTTCAGCTCTGGGGCACCCAACCTAAGAAGGACACAGAGCTGCTGGAGCGGGGCCAGAGGAGCCCCGGAGATGGTGCGAGGGCTGGAGCAGCTCCCGTGCGAGGACAGGCTGAGAGAGTTGGGGGTGTGCAGCCTGGAGAAGAGAAGGCTCCGGGGAGAGCTTCCAGCACCTTCCAGTGCTGAAAGGGGCTACAGGAGAGCTGGGGGGGCTCTGGATCAGGGGGTGCAGGGACAGGCCGAGGGGGAAGGGGTTTAAGCTGAAAGAGGGGAAATTTGGATGAGAAATTAGGAAGATTTTTTTTATGACGAGGGTGGTGAGGCAGTGGCCCAGGTTGCCCAGAGAAGCTGTGGATGCCCCATCCCTGGAGGAGTTCAAGGTCAGGCTGGATGAGGCTTTGGGCAACCTGGGCTAGTGGGAGGTGTCCCTGCCCATGGCAGGGGGGGGCACTGGATGGGCTTTAAGTTCCCTTCCCACCCAAACCGTTCTATGATTCTAAGAAATTTTTAAAAAATAGAAAGTGTTTACAAACCTCTGGCCAGTTCTAGTGAGCCAAGAGATGCTACCTTGTTATTTCCAGAAGAAATTGGGGGAAAACCTGTTAAACTCGAGCTATAAATGCAACACGACCTGTACAGCTTTAAGTAAATATATTCCATTATACAGAACTATGCAATAAATAATCCCCTTCAATTTCAGGCAGATCTGGAGATTTAAATAGAAATGCATGTGAGACAGTTTATTATTTAGGAAAACAAAAAAAGGTTCATTGGTTTGGGTTTTCTTGTGGGTTTTTTGTTTGGGGTTTTTTTTTTTTTTCAATCTACAAATAAAAGCCAGGGCACCTTCAGATATACTAATTTGGTATGAAGACCATGGGTTGTATTGTAAGAGATATTCAGGTATCTAAAGATATGAAGAGACACCCAGTGGAACATCAAAGGCATTTAGTGTTTGGCTACAGAATTTTTCTGAGAGCAACGGAAAATGGGCACTCAATTCGCTCATCTTCTTTCAAAAACCCCTGGAATACTCGTCTGAAATTTTAGACTATATTCTTGAAAATATGACAAGCAGCAACAAGCAAAACTAAATACATTTAACTGCAAGTAGTGATTCCTTTGCTTAATAAGTCGATGCATTTTAAAGACATTATTTTAAATTTATTAGAAATTAAAGTATTAAATAATTTATTATTTTAAATACATTAAAATAATCAATTTATGTTTCTCTTGTATATCAGAATAAAAAAGTTGTTTTATTTAGCAAGACAACTTCAACTAATTTATTTATTATTCTATTTATTATGATTCTATTCTAACTGAATTCCAAGCTCTCTCCAAGCCCTACTGTCCCCTCCACAGCAGCTCCTGGGAAACGGATCAACGGATTTCACAAG